>NC_079206.1:45241215-45523715 GCF_026745355.1 Beta vulgaris subsp. vulgaris | reverse complement strand
ATATATATATATATATATATATATATATATATATATATACATGTATATACATGTATATATATATGTATATACATACATGTATATACATGTATATATACATATATATACATACATGTATATACATATATATACATACATGTATATATATATATATACATGTATAATATATATATCCATGTATATATATATATATCATGTATATATATATATATATATATATATATATATATATATATATATATAATATATACATGTATATATATATTATATACATGTATATATATATATATATATATATACATGTATATATATATATATACACATGTGTATATATATATATATATATATATATACACATGTGTATATATATATATATATACACATGTGTATATATATATTATCCATATATATATGTATATATATATATATATAATATTATATATATATATATATATATATATATATATATATATATATATACATATATATGGAGGAACTTTTCGGCAGCATAGAGCATACCATATAGGATTGTCATTTCATCAATTTTTTTTTTTTTTTTTTTACAAAAATAGAGTTTTACATAGATTTAAATACATATAACGAGCTTTAGGTAAGCGAAAATTAGAGTTTCGTGTTGAATGAACAACTTAAATTATAATATTATGTAATTTATGTATAACTTTTGCTACGTAATTCATGCTTCGAAGTCATATCCACAATATAATTCTACAACTTATGAATAGAGTGCGCCACATAGGATTGCCATGTCATCAATTGTTATTTTTAGTTTTTTACAAAAATAGAATTCTTCATATTATACTAATACTACCTCTCTTTTTTTTAGTTGCATCATTTGCTTTTTCACATTTGTCGAGACGATTCTTTGAACATTAATATCTCTTATTGGGTGTAAGTAAAAATTATAAAAATTTGATATTTGGAGTTGTCGCATTGAGACGAATCTAACAAGACCCCACTTGACTATGTTTTTTCTTATATAATAATGCGAGATAGTTCATCAAAGTTGGTTGATGAATAGTGCCACAAACCAAATGTTGCAACTAAAAAAATACGGAGGTAGTATATTAGAAGGTTGTTATTTCCCTAGGAACACTACAAGAGGGGGGGTGAATTGTATGTGTAGAAATAAACGTAACTTTTTGCGGAAATTTAAACTTAAACAAATAAACAAGCTAGAGGAACACAAGAGATTTTTACGAGAAAAAACTTCTTGGGCTCAACAAGAAGAAACAACCTCGACCATTAGGGATTTTAAACTCAACTCTTTCACTAATTAGGCCAAACAACATTGTTACAACCTAATTCTATTCTCGAGCCACACCTTGAGTTCCTAAACTCAAGTTCCTGAGCGACTGTTCCCTTAACAGCAGTTCCTCTCAACTTCACTCGAAGTTTTCTCACTCTTACTTGCTTTACTAAAAGCTTCTCTCTTACAGAACTTCACTCAAAGTCCCCTTACCCCAAAAACCAAAATACAATTGATCGAAATAAGCTTAGTGGAATTGGAGTAAGTAAGCAAAGAACAAATGGCTATTATGAGAGAATGAAGGCACTGACACTTAATTAGTTAAACTCATTAAATCACTTAGTCAGACACACTTTGAAACTTACTTAGACATCAATATTTATAGTGACAGTAATATAGAACGTGGGAATTAAAACGTGTATATGTGAAAAACCATTATCCCATGATGTTCCTTCCCTCAAGGAACACGTTCCTTAAAACATCCCATGATCCCATGATCACTGTTTAGACGTGGGCATGTTTTAGTTACTGCTCCTAGATTATAGGAATTACTTGAGCATTATTCGAAAATCAATTTTCATTTAAAACAGATTCAATATTAAAACTAAAATAAATCCTTTAAAAAATATTATCTTTAAAATAAAATCCTTTTAAAAACCGAATAATATTTTCTTTTCTTTTTCGAAAAATAAAATCTTTTCCTTAAAAAGATTTTTCAGAAAATTGGATTTTCTCTTAGATTAAAACGGTTACCTATTTTTTAGGCATAATCCACTCAACTTCCATCAGTGAACCGTTATAATGCTTCGAGCCTAAGTCTAGTTCCTTTTATTCATTAGTTCCTTTAACTGATTTGTTTAGTGCCAATTCGTCTGTTCCTTACAAAGGAACATACTATCATTCTCAAATAAAACTGTCAATGTTCCTTACCAACATTACTCGTTCCTTTATAATGGAACTAGAAATAAAAACGCCTTGCTTTATTTTATTGTTCTTGTTCCAATGCGCTCCAGTATCAATTAGAGAAACATCTTCACTTAGTCTTCAAAATCCTCACTTGATTTCTTCCTTGACTTAGTATTCTCTTTGTTCCTTTCAATGATACCTTAAAATTCATACACTTAAATAACTCATTAGTCCACTACTTAGTTTGCATCTTTGTTCCTTTGTCATCATCAAAACTGGGGTTCAATAATTTCCCCCTTTTTGATGATGACAACAAAGGTACAAACTAAGGAAATAACAAATAATATAAGTGAATGAATAGATAAAACAATAAAACAGAAAATGAAAAATACAAGAAAATTAAGTAAGCCACTTAATGTTTGATTTTGATTTTTCATTTACCTATTTACCTATTTTTGATTTTTCATTTACCTTTTACCGATTTTTGATTTTTCATTTACCTTTTCAATTTTTTTATTTTATGTACAGTTTGTTCCTTAAATTTTTCCCCCCTTTGTCATCTTCAAAAAGAGCAAACTCTGCATGATTTTATGAATTGATTTCAAGACCTTGAGACCATAAGCAAGCACCAATCATGGTTAAGTTAGAATATACAAAGGTTAGACTATCTCAAACAGTAATCACAGAATACTAGCCATTCCAAGGAAGAAATTATGCACATAAATCACAAACAAAGACAAAGTAGCAAAAGTCATAATTATATAGCACTTGTTCCTTGAACTACAAAAAGAGACAAAGAAAGAAAAAGAAAAAAGAAAACGAAAGAAAGCTAAGCAGTCTTGTTCCTCAAAAAAAACAAGAACTAAGAACTAGG
The DNA here is from genome assembly GCF_026745355.1 of Beta vulgaris subsp. vulgaris. Lineage (NCBI taxonomy): Eukaryota > Viridiplantae > Streptophyta > Magnoliopsida > Caryophyllales > Amaranthaceae > Beta > Beta vulgaris. Next base: position 45,520,668 of record NC_079206.1, on the reverse strand, counting down.
AAAGGGAGGGGAATGGTGTTCCTCAACAACTTCTTCTTCTACCACATCCTCTAGTTTCTTCATCACTTCACCATGATTCTCACCAACCTTTTGCTGCAAACTCTCAAGGGCTAGGGCCATTATCTCCATCTTCTTCTGTTGCTCAATCACCGTATCACTTAGAACTTTCATTAAACCCAGCATCTTGTCAGTTTTATTATCTAAGGTCCAGTGAAGATGATTATAAAATTTTATCATATGTTGTGCAGGAAGACAAACTTCATTTACCCAGCCACAATCATCCGAAGGAACTTGTTCCTCACCCTTAGAACCAGAGGCAGTAGGAGGTTTTGGTGGAGGAACTGGGTAGGGTTGTTTGAAGGACCATCAGTTCCTGGAGTAGAAACAGATGGAGAGGTGGTGGTATATATGTGAGGAAGAAAAGGTGGTGGGGTGGAAGATTTGTAGGGTGGTGGAGAAGGGATTGGACCAGTCAACTCATCCTTTATCTGTTCAAAGCTGGAAGGAACAGAAAAGATGAGGGAGAGATGGAAGAAAGTTTAGTGAGGGAACAGAGAGTTTGGTGATGATGGAAGAGTTGGTTCCTTAGTAGAGTTTTGTTCCTGTTCTTCCACATCAGAAAGAACTAATGGAGAGTCCTTGTTGGAAGGAACAGGTGCAGAGAGAGCAATTTTCAGTCTAGAGCTCTGCCTAACTCTAGTAGGAACAGAAGGGGTAGGCTTTTTGGCTACTGTTTTGCGCCTCTTAGGTTTAGGTTCCTTGGGTTCAGTGGGTGCAGGAACTTGTTCCTCCAAAATCACATCTGCCAGTTCCTCTTCAACTGCCCTAGGCAGTTTCCTCTTGCTAGAGGAACTGGGAGATGTTCTCCCTTGAGTTAGTACTCCCTCTTGCACAGAGAAATCCAAACCATTTAAAGTTTTCTTATTAAGGATATTTCCCTTCTTAATTCCTAAAGTGGGCCAACCAGTTATCTTTACCTTAAAGTGATGAAAGAGAGAAGTGATCAAAGCGCCATAACTAACTACATAATTGTTTTCTATTCAATGTGTAAGATGTTCGATGAAAAGAGAAGGAAATTTTATTTGTATGTGGTGGTCGAGGCAGAACATATAACACATGTCCAAGAGACCCACTTCATTCCTCTTTTCAGTTGAGGAATGAGTGCTCTCCAAACTAAGTTAAACAGACTTTGTGGACAGGAGAGAGTAGGTTGTGGTTGATTTGTTCTGACCAGCATTCCCCAAAAGATTCAACAATCTTGTCTTGGGGAAAATTAGGAAAGGAAACAGTTCCTTTCCGTTTAAAATACAACTTTGTTCCTTTTCAAGGAACTTCCCAAATCTTGGCCAAAGTTTCTTTAGTAAATTTTATTTTCTTCCCCCTTACTTCAGTAGTGCAAATACCATCAGTGTTAGTAAAATTTGCACAAAATTCATCCATTGCTAAAGGAACTGAGCATTGTTAAATGCATATTCAAACAGGTATTCCATACCCTGTTCCTTTAGTATATCAGTCAATTCATTAAATCGCACTTCTTTTCCCATTCTAAATCCACACAAAAACCTAACACATACCTTGACTACTTCGTTCAACTCGTTTCTTGGATGAAGAAGTAACAGTTCCTTTGGAAGGAACAAGGGTTACTTCTTCTTCCCCCTGAGTTTGATCCGGGGATTCTTCTTCATCATCCTCCCCAATCAATTTTTCCTTCCACACTCCTTCTTGGAGATTCTAATTTTTGTTCTTCTCATATGGTGTTTCTTGAATTTGTTCGGTTTCTAGGGTTTTGGTAGGAGAAGAGGTGTTTTCCATTTTAAGGTTTTGGGAGATTTTGTGTTTGGAAAAGGTGAATTGCGTGATGTTTTTGCCATTTTGTGAAGTAAGGTTGGGTTTTTATGGTTTGTGAAGAGGTGAGGAGGTATCAATGGCGAAGTTGAAGAGTCTAAGGAACACTTTATGAGATGAAATAAAGAGGAAGGAAATGCATGTAAAGTAGGTGAAGTGTTACACGCGTAAAAACAAAAAAATTAAAAAAAAATGCGAAAAAAAGATAAATGAGAATCATGATTTAATTAAATCTGATTCCTATATTTTTGGGATTTTTCGGATCTTTTTGGATTTTTATGGATTTTTAATTTTTTAATTTTGGAAAGAAAATAAAAGCTAAGGAACTTGTGCTATAGGAACAACTTATGCTACATATCAACGTTCTTCATATTATGCATGTTTCTTTACCTTAGGAACAATAAGGGGAGTATTATGTGACATTTGTGAGTTGTTTTATTCCTTTGAATTCATGTTTATGTTTTTAACATCTTATTTTGCAATGGTCTTAGGCAATCAAACAATCACTTCATATCACAATAGTAAGTCAAATTAATTCAAACATGGGGTTGGAATAGGAACAATTATTTAAGTTTTATTAAACCGAACTCAAGCCTTTTCATATCTATCTCTTTGTAGAGGCTTAGTTAGTATATCAGCAATCTGATTTTCAGTTTGACAAAACTCAAGTTTAATCAAACCTTTTTCCACATTTTCTTTTAGAAAGTGATGTCTGAATGTGTATATGCTTAACTCTTGAATGATGCACTGGATCTTTTGAAATACTAATGGCACTAGTATTATCACAATAAATAGGAACACAATTAAAGTTTATTCCATAGTCACAAAGTTGTTGCTTTATCCAAAGCATTTGAGAGCAACATGCAGCAGCTGCTACATATTCTGCTTCAGCAGTGGATAAAGCGATTGTGTTTTGTTTCTTGGTACTCCAAGAAACTAAACTATGACTAAGAAATTGAACCATACCTGAGGTGCTTTTCCTATTTACAAGATCTCCTGCATAATCTGCATCTGCATATCCTCTTAGCTCAAATGTGTCACTTCTTGGATAGTAGAGTCCAAGATCATCTGTTCCTTTAAGATATCTAAGAATTCTCTTCACGGCAGTTAGATGAGATTCTTTATTAGCTTGAAATCTAGCACACAAACCAACACTGAAAGCTATGTCTGGACGACTAGCAGTTAGATACAAAAGTGAACCAATCATTCCTCTATATTTGTTTGATCAACACTTGTTCCTATGGAGTCTTCATCTAATCTAGTTGAAGTTCCCATAGGAGTGTGATTTATCTTTGAGTTTTCGAGGCCATATTTCTTCAATAGTTCCTTTATGTATTTTTGTTGGTGAACAATTATTCCTTTTTCAGTTTGTTGATTTGTAACCCAAGAAAGAAATTTAACTCACCCATCATACTCATTTCAAATTCATTACTCATGAGATTTGAGAATTCTTTGCATAATGTTTCATTTGTTGCTCCGAATATGATGTCATCAACATATATTTGAACAAGTAAAATTCAGTTCTTTTGATTTTAGGAACAAGGTTTTATCACCTTTCCTCTTTTAAAATTGTTTTCTAAAAGGAACTTAGATAATCTCTCATACCATGATCTAGGCGCTTGTTTTAACCCATAAAGAGCCTTATCAAGCTTGTAGACATGGTTTGGGAGATTATTGTTTTCAAAGCTTGGGGGTTGTTCAACATATACATCTTCATTTAAATAGCCATTTAGAAATGCACACTTAACATCCATTTGATATAATTTAAATCCCATATAAGCAGCAAATGCAATTGAAATTCTAATGGCTCCTAATCTAGCTACAGGAGCAAAGGTTTCTTCATAGTCTATACCTTGTTGATTGTAACCTTTTACCACAAGTCTAGCTTTGTTCCTGACAATGGTTCCATATTCATCTAGTTTATTTCTAAACACCCATTTTAAGCCAATTACTTTTTGTTGTTTAGAAGAGGAACTAGATGCCATACCTTGTTTCTTTCGAACTCATTTAATTCAGCTTGCATGGCAGTGATCCAATCAGAGTCAGTTAGGGCTTCTTCATGATTTCTTGGTTCCATCATTGATAGGAACGCATGAAATGCACAAAAATTCCTTAACTGAGATCTAGTTTGCGTACCTTTTGTATGCCTGATTATGAGTTCATTTGGATGTGACTTTTGTTGTCTCCAAGGTTTTGGTTGAAACTCTCTTATAGGAACAGATTGTTCCTCGTGAGTTCCTTGAGTAGATGAGGAACTATGATCAATTGTTCCTCTGTTAGCCATAGTTGTAACGCCCCAACCTCTAATCATCGTTGTTAAGTTAATTGATCGATTATTAGCAGCGGAACCTAGATAGTCGGCGCGTTACCGCCGTACTTTCCATAAGGAAAATACAAGGCGACATAAAATCATAAACTTAAACATCTTATAACATGAAGCATAATATAGATCCAACATTAGTCTTGATTAATAGAAACTTAGTTACTAATCAGAGTTTTGACATAAACTTAAATAAAAACCATGAGAGTCTATATAATCTAGATATTAAGTAAATCCTCACTGCTACGCCATCCCGTTATCACCATCAGTACATAAAACATAAAACAAAACGTCGTGAGCCGAGGCTAAGTAACATACTACTCTAACATCGTAAATTCATTTCACATCATTTTATTTATAAACAGGGAGAAGAGAATAAGAAAACCATTTCACAAACATATCATAATAGGTTACATTATCTTCTTTATCACGTTCATCATCATATATCTTTTACTTTGGTAACTTGGCTAGTTAACGGAAGGGACGTCTCCCCGGAACATAGTAACATCATAAACGGAAGGCAGCCACCCGAGGACAAAAGCCCTCACTAAACGGAAGGTGGCGTTATTTGCCCAGAATGCGCGGTGCCTCCCGAGGACAATAGCCCTCACTAAACGGAAGGTGGTTAACTAGCCGGAAGGTACGTGCATGACCCGGGATAACAGAATACTTGCCAAGAACCGTCTTTCACTTGAATTTATCATGTTTCATTGCTTTTAAGCATATCATCATCATCATCGTGAATAGTTATATTACTTTCATTTCATCGTAACATCATCATCATCATTACATAGCATCGTATCATCATAAAACATCATAAAACATTTCATTTCCCGCAATCCATATATAAAACATCATATTAATCATGATCATAAAACATACTTTGAAGGGGAATGTGGGTGTTAGCAGTAGACGTTACCTGAATTCCTGCTTAATAACCTTGATAGCCGGGGGGAGGCTTGTAATATCCTTTATCTCCCTTAATCTATTCAAGAATAGTTTTATTAATGAACGTTTCGTTATTTAGCTTTTAAGTCTAAATATTAGTTTAGCGCTTATTAAGGTCATAGCGGTCATTTTAACATCGTAAAGGTCTCCTTAAAGGTCATTATTTCTTAATCATTAATAACTTTTTAATTAAGGTGACTCTTTAACAACTGACTAATAAAATAACTCATTTAGCTATATTTTAGAAATTATCGAAACATTAAAGTTATATTTCTACATATTATATAACCTTTCGAAAACATGACATTATTCATAGTTAACAACTACTTAGTCGTCCATTAATAAATTAGTTAAGCTTAAAGTTATAATAGGTCCATTAACATTATTTTAATATTATTTAGTCATTTAAAACGAACAAGTCAAGTAACTAATTATTATAAGTGAACTTAAGTATTAGTGAAGTACTCATAACTTGAACTCAATTATAACAACAAGATTAATGAATTATTTTTAGTTAGTTTTAAACAACTCAACTGGTTTAGAAATCATGAATTATAACCCAATAATAGATTTTAGTAAATACGTTAGGTGGTTTAGTAAAACTAACTAAATCAGTCCACTAAAGCTCAATATATTAAAGCAACAAGATTAACTTAAATGATTTAACTAAGTAAATTCAGATTATAAGCCCAACATTATACTTAACTTAATAATTAAACTAACATAACTTAATTAAATACTAAATCAGCTTTAGTTTAACTCGATTAGCCCATCTAATATTAAGTAGCTTGGCTAATATTATAAAAAGTCATATTTGAGCCCAATTAGTGAACATGCAACACTTAAATTGAGTTGGTTTAAGTTTAACTAATATAAATCAGATTTTTGAAACCCAACTAAATCCATGCAATAATTAAACTAAGTTGGTTTAACTAATTTGATTTGGGCCCAATCTAAACTAACTTAGCAATAGGTAGTTATTTGGGCTTATATTAACATAAACTAAAGAAATCAGAAATTTAAAAGAAACAAAAACAAAACATCACCTCTGCTACTAGGAGCAGGGAGAACTAAATCGTGGCTGAGGTGGGACGCCGGCTCTGGTGAACGGCGAGCAGCAGCAATCTCCGGCGAGGGACTCCGGTGGTTCGGCGCGCGCGGGCCGTCGGCGGTGCTGCGCGTGCAGCAGCATCGCGCGAAGAGAAGAGGAGCGACAGAGAGGGCGCGGGGAGGAGAGAGAGTGCGGGAGTGCTGGCGGTTTGGCGGAGCTCCGGCGGCGGCTGGTGACCGGCGAGTGACGACGAGGTGGGGGCAGAACTGGGCGCGGTGCAGGTGGCGCGCGCGGTGGCTGACGGTGGTCGGTTGTGGGGGTCGAAACAGAGGAGAGAGAGAGAGAAGAAATTTGAGGTTTTTTTATTGGGTTTCTTTTAGTTACAACTTTTTCGGCGATTATTGACTGAATTTCTGATTAGAGGGAGAAGAGATGATGAAGGTTGTTGTTGATGGTTTCTTGGTGTTGTATCCATGACTATTTATAGGGAAGTTTGGAGTTAAAAATCAGTGGTTGGGAGGAAGATGGTGAAGTAAATAATCTGAATTTGTTAACTTGAAGAAGCTTTGGGTGAGGATTGGTGACAGATTTGACTGAAGAAGAAGAAGAAAGTGAAGGCATGGGTGCCAAATGGACATGGTAGGGTGAGGAAGAAGGCACCATTAATGGGGGATTGACCATAGCTTTGTTTTATCTTTTTCCTTTTTATTTCGTAAACCCAAAAATCAGAAATTTTTCCACACTATCACTTATAAACGTGACTTAGTGAAAATTTGGGTGAAATGTTGACATTATGTACTTTAAGTGAATTATCAACTACATTAGCCTTCTTGATTAACTCATGAAATTGTAAATTATAAATTATCGTCATAATTTAAGTTGGTAAATTTTTATGTTAAAAATTCTATAATCATTATGCGTTGCTTAATTAGTGGAACGAATAATATAAAATATATTCTAACTACATTATTATGTTAATTATTCACTTAAATATGTTTAAGATTTTTAGGATATTACATCCTTACCCCCTTAGAAAAATTTTCGTCCTCGAAACTTACATAGCATTGTCAAAAGGATAAAATCATGCATTCATAAACTTGAACATTCATACATAAGACTTCAGAATCACATAGTTAAACACATCAAAGTAATCTATTCAAACAAGTGAGGGTGTTTTGTTATCATCTGATCTTCTACTTCCCAAGTGGCTTCGGATGACGTGTGATTAGTTTGTGCCAAAACAAGATCTTTTTATCTAAGCTTTTCAAGTAATGAAAAGCTAGCATGTCCTAGACGCTTGTGCCAAAGAAGTGAACCATCTTCAATTACACTAAGACACGTTAAGTTGATTTTAGGAACAAGATCAAGATCCACAATATAGGTGTTCCATTTCCTTGTTCCTTCCAAGATAACCTTCTTAGTTTTAATGTTAATGATCAAGCATATAACAATATTTCCCTTATCACAGAATTGAGAAATACTCAACAGATTATGTTTTAGACCTTCAACTAAAAATACATTCTCAATGAAGTGTAATGGTGACTTACCAACCTTGCCTATGGCAACTATGTTACCTTTCTTATTGTCACCAAATATTACACTTCCACCTTCATAGGTAGTGAGTAGGGGTGAAAGTTCGGTGTGCGGTTTGGATTAGTGCCTAATCCAATCCGATCCGAATAAAATTTGGATTTCAATTTTTCAATCCGAATCCAAACCAATTAAGGTTTGAATCCGATCCAATCCAATCCAATTTTTCATACTCTAGATTGGATCCGATCCGAAAATCCGATTTTTTAAAACTTTAGTTTTGCAATGAAATGAATTAAGCACAACAACAACCTAGTAAAATTAGGTGGTGTTTTAGGAGAAGGGTTGAAGTGCTATGTATATTGGGCTATGGAGTAGTTTTTTTATAAAAAAAAAATCAGTTAAGCACTTAAGCCCAATCCAAATACATAATATAAGACATATTACTATTTGGTTATATTGGATTTTTGGATCCAATTACCCTCAATCCAATCCGATCCGAAAATCCAATTTTTCAAAAAATGTCAATCCGAATCCAATCCGAACACAGCTTGAATCCGATCCGAATTACTGATTCGGATTGGATTGGATTGGATTTTGGATTTTATCCGAATAACTTTCACCCCTAGTAGTGAGTGAGAGAAACTTAGTTTTGTCTCCTGTCATGTGCTTGGAACAACCACTATCAAGATACCATGTGTTGTTCCCCCTCACTCCAACCTGCAAAAATCAACTAGTTGTTAGTTGTAGGAACCCCTTCTTTCGTGCGTTCCTGTTCTTGACTAGGATTGTTTTGACAACCCATTTTTTTTCTTATTTCACATTTTTGCCAATCATCTCAGTTTTAGTTGACATTGATTTATGTAATGACCTACCTTCCACAATACATACAAATTATACTAGGTAGATCAACTATTTCTTTGTCTTGTTCCTTTTCTTGTAGTTTTCAAAACCAAGACCTTCTTTTCTTTTGGTCTTTGGTTTCTCAATCCACTTAGGAACACCATGTTTTGCCTCTGTTCCTTGCGACAACCAGTTCCTTTTTAAGATTCAGATCTGTTCCTTTAAAACATTTTTTTCTTTATTCAAATTTTCAATCTCGGATATGTATCCTTTCAAAGGGGTTGATCTTATATCAAAGGAACTAGAACAGGGACAAACTCCTTCAAGTGTGAAATCTCTAAATTAATTAGATAATTTTCATTTTTCAAACTTTCATAATATTCTTTGATTTTTAAGTTTTTTCAAAAATCAAAGAATCTAGTTTCAACATCTGTTCTCATTTTCTTAAGCCATTCTATGTGTTCCTTGCAGACCTTTAAGGCTTGTTCGTTTGTTCACGTTTTTCACGTTCATCTCTACATTCAAGAGTTGCATCATAAAGAAGATCATATATTTCAGGCCTAGTTTTACAATCTAAGTCTGACTCAAGACCATGTTGACTTACCTCAACTTTTCTTCATCTTCTTTTTCATCATGTTTGCCATGAGGCAAAGGTTTGCTGTTTCTTCAGTTTGTTGTTCCTCTTCTTCTTCCGTCTCTGAATCTCCCCAAGCAGCTATCATGCTTTGGCACATTTGCCTTAGAGAAAGGTGCTTTGATTCTTTGTTCCTTTCAGCAAAGCGTTCCTTGTTCCTTTCTTTGGTTTTTTCATTTTCCCAAAGAGGACATTCCTTGATGAAGTGATCTGTACTACCACATTTATGACAAGCAGCTTTGTTAGAAAATTTCTTAGTTTTACCTTTGAAGTTTCCATTCTTCATGTTCCTATACATCTTTCGAAATTTTCGAACCATGAGGCTGCTTCTTCTTCTTCTTCTGAATTCGAATCATCTTCATCATCTGCTTTGAGAGCAATTGATTTTGATTTGGAGCTTTCACCATATTCAGTATCAAGGTGAAGCTCATGAGTCATAAGTGACCCGCCAGCTGTTCTAAGTTGAACTTAGTGAAGTCTTTTGTTTCTTGAAAGCAGTGACTTTAGCCATCCATCTGTCCTTAGGAAGACTCCTAAGAACCTTTCGAACCTGTTCCTCAGATGAAATAAACTTTCCAAGAGAAGCCAACTCATTAATAATGTTAGTAAAACGAGTAAACATTCTCGAATGCTTTCCTTGTTTCATGCAGAACAGTTCATATTGATTCATAAGTAAATCAATTTTGATCTTTTGCTTCATTAGTTCCTTCATGGGTTACTTCTAGTAAATCCCATATTTGCTTTGCGGATTTGCATCCCATGATCCTATTATGTTCATGGGGTCCAAGTCCACAATGCAACATTTAATAGCCATGGCATTTACTTCCATTTTTTAAAATCAGATTTGTCATAATCAGAGAGGGGTTTTAGAGTTACCTCATTTTTGTCATTTGTAGTTGTGACTTGAAATCACCAACTTCAATGACTCTCCATACCTGATAGTTTTCAGCTTGATGAATATCTCCATGCGGTTCTTCCAGTAGTTGTAGTACTTCCCATTGAACATGGAGGCCTTTGAGTAGAATAACCTTCTCAAGTTTCTCGGGTATTCATTGTTCCTTGGATCTTTTTCTCAATAGGGTTTCCTATCTTCGTGAGTTCTAGCTCTGATACCAATTGTTATTTCCCTAGGAACACTACAAGAGGGGGGTGAATTGTAAGTGTAGAAATAAACGTAACTTTTTGCGGAAATTTAAACTTAAACGAATAAACAAGCTAGAGGAACACAAGGGATTTTTACGAGGAAAAACTTCTTGGGCCCAACAAGAAGAAACAACCTCGACCACTAGGGATTTTAAACTCAACTCTTTCACTAATTAGGCCAAACAACTTTGTTACAACCTAATTCTAATCTCGAGCCACACCTTGAGTTCCTAAACTCAAGTTCCTGAGCCACTGTTCCCTTAACAGCAGTTCCTCTCAACTTCACTCGAAGTTTTCTCACTCTACTGCTTTCAAAGCTTCTCTCTTACAGAACTTCACTCAAAGTTCCCTTACCCCAAAAACCAAAATACAATTGATCGAAATAAGCTTAGTGGAATTAGAGTAAGAAGCAAAGAACAAATGGCTATTATGAGAGAATGAAGGCACTGACACTTAATTAGTTAAACTCACTTAATACATTAGTCAGACACTTTGGAACTTACTTAGACTTCAATATTTATAGTGACAGTATATAAACGTGGGAATAAAACGTGTATATGTGAAAACCATTATCCCATGATGTTCCTTCCCTAAGGAACACGTTCCTTAAACATCCCATGATCCCATGATCACTGTTTAGACGTGGCATGTTTTAGTTACTGCTCCTAGATATAGGAATTACTTGAGCATTATCGAAAATCAGTTTTAATTTAAAACAGATTTAATATAAAACTGAAATTAAATTCTTTAAAAAATATTATCTTTAAAATAAATCCTTTAAAAACCGAATAATATTTTTCTTTTCTTTTTCGAAAAACAAAATCTTTTCCTTAAAAGATTTTCCATAAAATCGGATTTTCTCTTAGATTAAAACGGTTACCTATTTTTTAGGCATAATCTACTCAACTTCCATCAGTGAACCGTTATAATGCTTCGAGCCTAAGTCTAGTTCCTTTTATTCATTAGTTCCTTTAACTGATTTGTTAAGTGCCAATTCGTCTGTTCCTTACAAAGGAACGGACTATCATTCTCAAATAAAACTGCCAATGTTCCTTACAAACATTACTCGTTCCTTTACAATGGAACTAGAAATAAAAACGCCTTGCTTTATTCTTCTTGTTCCAATGCGGCTCCAATATTAATTAGAGAAACATCTTCACTTAGTCTTCAAAATCCTCACTTGATTTCTTCCTTGACTTAGTATTCTCTTTGTTCCTTTCAATGATACCTTAAAATTCATACACTTAAATAACTCATTAGTCCACTACTTAGTTTGCATCTTTGTTCCTTTGTCATCATCAAAACTAGGGTTCAACAAAGGTGTTCTTTAATCAAGGAACGCGCTACATGGCGCTCCCCCTTAGGTTGTTTTACTACACATGATCCTTATACAACAAAAAGAATTAGTAAATGTGTTGTATAGTTTTGATCCCATGACTTCAAGTTTATATACTAATTAAAGTTTTAGCCACTAAAGCAAATAATATTTGGTGATATCATTTTAAAGTAAATTATTGATAATGATAATTATAAGTATCTGGGACATAGTCCGGGCCTACAAACTAGTTTAAATACATATAAGGAGCTTTGGATAAGCGAAATAGAGTTTCGTGTTGAATGAACAACTTAAATTATTATATTATATAATTTGTGTATAACTTTGGAATATTATAATTTTTGTACCATCGGATAGTGCTCGAATTACGCTTCGAAATAAGATCTATATACATTATAGTTCTACAACTTATGAATAGAGAGTACCACGTAAGATTGTCATGTCATTCATTTTATTTTAAATATAATAAAAAATAGAGGTCTACACATATTTAAATATATAAAAGGAGTTTTGAATAGGGAAAAATTTACGTTTAATTTTGAATAAACAACCTAAAATATTATATTATGTAAATTGAATATAACTTTTGCTACCTAATTCAAAATATTATCATTTTTTACAATTAGAGAGTACTTGAAATATGCTTCAAAATAAGAACCATCTACAATATATTTTTAACTCGTGAAAATATATTTAATTAGATGAATGGTAAGATATTTTTTAGTCTTTCTTTTTGATAAAAATAATAATAATTAAGCTATAAATACAATGTACAACATGTGATTATAACATTTTGTAATAGGTCCAATTTACAGAATTAGACATATTATCTTTCAAAACCTCAACCTTAATTGCTCCACTGAACTAAAATAATTTTGTATTACAACAAAATTCATTAAGTAAAATTTATTGTTACAACAAAAATTAAAATCTATAGCGATAAAGTTACATATATATTAGAATTTTGGATGATAAAAAAATTAGAGTTTGATTTTAAAAAACAACCTTAGAATGTTATAGAAAGCTCCATCTAAGCATATCATGTCATTGTTTTTAATTTTTTTTTTTTATTAAGATAGTGTTCACTATAGATATAAATACATATAAGATGTTTTGGATAAGTAAACATTACATTCTGATTTTAGATAAACAACGTAAAATATTATATGAATATAACTTTTGTTACAAATTCGCAACATTATAATTTTTTTTTTACTATTGTAGAGTGCTCGTAATATGTTGGAGAAATTGTTTTAAATAAGTGAACCTTTGCACGGACTTCCAATGTTAAGTCTACGTTTTGATTATCCCTGACTGAGTTAGACTTGTATGTTTGTTTTCTTCTATTAAGTTTTAACTTGTTTGTGACTTGTTTAGTAGGTTACTTATGATACGTGTTACAATGTCCCACCTCACCTCGCATGTTTTAGAAGAAGGGACATTGTAACACGTAACATAAGTAACCTACTAAACAAGTCACAAACAGGTCAAAACTAAATAGAAGAAAACAGACATACAAGCCTAAATCAATTAGGGATAATCAAAAGGTAGACTTAAAATGGGAGAACGCGCAAAGGTTGACTTATTTAAAACAATTTTTCCTATTTCGAAATAAGTTTCATATAAAATATAGTTTTACAACTTATGAAAATTTATTTATTTGGATGAAAATAACACATTATTTATTCTTTATTTTAATTACATGTAAAAATAACTATAAAAATAGCGTATTATATGTGGGACAATATCAATTATATCTTTGAAAATCATACTTTTAAAAATTGAGTTATATAAAGATAAAAATACATATTTATAATTTTGAATCTATAATAGACCATGGTGGCATTACATGAATCAAATGAAAGTTTAGTGACATTGCAAAGGTACTATGCAATTCACTAATTATTTTTATTCATAGAATATCTATTATATACATAATTATTCATGTTTGTTTTTTCACGTATATCTATATGTCAGATCTTATTCTTTTATCCATGAACTTAGGTCTACTTAATTAATTGAAAAATCAAGGTTCGCGTTTCTAGACTATTTGAGGTCACGGATCATAAAAAAGGAGAAAGTTTGATAAGTCTTGATATGATCATGATGGATGAAGAGATATATTTATCTCTTAAACAATATTTTCGATTATTAGTAGAGGTTAGTTTTATATTCAATTAATTATATTTATGTTACCATCATATGATCTTTTTTCACTTTCCATCTTTCATTTTATATGCGTAAGTGTTTACGTATAATTAAAAGTTGAAGTTGTGGCTGACACTCATGTTTTCTATAATTTTCTATCAGGCGTCTATTAAATAAGTACCCGCTACTTTCTTCATGTATCATTGGGGTGTTCTTCATGTTAAAATTGTGTTAACTAACTTAGTCATACCAATTGTCGGGATACTATTTAATAATTGACTTAGCTACAATATTTAGTTTATTAAAAAATATAAAATTTATATATCACAATAAAAAATCTATAAATAAGAGTATAATGACACATACGTTATCCGTTCTTTTTCTACTGCAACAATGGGTCGGGCATGGTTTTTAGTGAAATGAAAAAATGGGTAGTTTAGCATAGAGGTTCCCCTTTAATTAGCAAGTGCATGGGACAAGTAAATCCTTAATAAAGTAGACGCAACTTTATGAGGCAATTTGATGAGTAATTAATGATGATTTTATTAACATAAAGTAAAGGCAACATTCAATTATAGTTGTTTTTTTTAACTAAAAGTGGAGTGGTCTAAATAGATAAAACTACCCATATTGATGATTATTGCAATAGAAAAAGAACAGAGGAAGTATGTAAATAAGATGGTGTTGAAAAAACTCATTTTACAGCAACACAAAATCAACAATGTTAATAAAAATTTTGCATAAAAATAATATAAACAAGAACCGTGCAACTTACGGGCTTCAAAATTAGTAGAAACATATACCTAAAACGTTTTTAGCGCCATCTTTCTTTTTCATTTGCTAATATAACACATTATATTGTCACATGGAAACTTTTTATTTTTCTGAAAGAATATAAAAAGTTGTCATGTTGAGACGTATTATAACATAGCGCTAGTAACACTCAAATTGGTAATATGCAACATCGAATATTTTTTTCCTCGTCATCTTAGTCACATACATTATATGTGTCTGAACTGAGGGCATATTGTTTCATATCGAAGTAGAGAGGAAGTGACCCTGAATTTGGAGGACTTCTGAAGAAATTAAAGAAACTAGAAAATATTTGATTTTGGAGGCGCATTCATTTTATGTGCTTTCAACCCTAAACAGATTTCATTCCATTCCTTTTATAACATACAACAAGTAATAGAAACATTACACTTTAATGTTTGATAATACAACACATGATCAGCTAGAAGACAAAACTGAAAATTAGATACCAGACACCTTACATCCTATATTTTTACATCCCCGTTGCAAGTTGGGCTTGATTCACAGAAACAAGGCCTAACTTGGAGCTTAAAAAACAATGTTGGGCTGCAGTAAGGGATTTTGTTAAAACATCTGCTATTTGCAGGGATGATTTCACACGAGCTTTGAAAATTATACCAACTTCAATATTTTCTCGAATGTAATAACAATCATGTTTGAGGTGCTTGATCCGTTTATGGAAGACTTCATTTTGAGCAATATGTTTAGTAGAAATATTGTCACAATGAAGGACAACTGGTTTTCTATAAGATTGCTGCAAATCTTGGAATAGACCAGTGATCCATGCAATCTCAGTAGTAGTCATTGACATACTCCTTAACTCTGCCTCACAAGAAGATTTAGAAGTAACCTTCTGTTTTTTTGTTTTCCTAGAGACTAGACATCCTCCAAAAAAAAAAAAACGATACTAGTGAGGGACCTTTTCTAAAAAAGAACATGTCCCCCAATCAACATCACAATGTGCAACAAAATCGTTTCCTCCTTCTTTGAGGTAAAAGGACCTATAATTCCAAGTGCTCTTCACATATTTCACAATATGTACTGCATCCAAAAGAAGATGTTTTCTTGGCACGCTCATGAACTGACTAAGTTGTTGTATAGAGAAAGAGATATTAGGTCTAGAGAAGTTAAGATACAGTAGCCTCCCAATTAAACTTCTATACAATTCAGGATCTTCCAAAATGTCTCCCTCATTTGTGCTCAGTTTAATCCCTTTAGGAAATGAAAAATTTACAATTGCACATCTTGAAGTCCTGTATCAAGAATTAAATCTTGAGTGTACTTTCTCTTGTTGATGATGGCCCCTTCATCTCCTCTAGCCACTTCTATCGCAAGGAAGTGTCTTTATTCTCCCAAGTCCTTGATGGTGAAAGCAACATCTATGGAGTACTTGAGTGAAGTTAATTCTGCAGTATCATCACCTGTTAATAAAAGATCATCAAAATAAACAAGTTTTATGCTAATGAGACCATTGTTGTGCTTTGAGAAGATTGAACTATCCCTAGTACACTGTTTATAACACAATCCTTTCAGAAAATTTCTTAACTCAATATTCCATTGCCTTATGCTTGTTTCGATTCATACAAGTTTTTCTTTAACCTACACACCTTTCCATCTGAACCCTTTTTGTGATATCCATTAGGAATGTTCAAGTAGAATTCTTCTTCTAAATGCCTATTAAAAAGGCATTGTTTATGTCCAGTTCTGACGGTTGCAGTTTATTTTAGTAGCAAGAGCTATCATAGTTCTCATAGTAGCAAATTTTGCTATAGGAGAAAAGGTGGCTTTATAATCTTTACCTTTGATCTGTTTGTCTCCCCTTAGTAACAATCTTGCCTTGTATCTTTCTATCGCTCCATTGGGTCTGAATTTTACCTTGTAGACCCATTTATTGTTAAGAGCTTTTTTTCCTTCAGGTAAAGATGTAATTTCCTATGTTCCATTTCTCCCCAAAGCATCCAATTCCTCCTGCATAACCTTCCTCCACTTAACATCTTGAGATGCTTCAAGGAATGATGTAGGTTCTCTTACCTTGAACACATTGTTAAGACAAGCTACATATTCTCTATCATAAACATACTTATCATTTAAGCTAGTAACAATCATGTTGGCAACTGCTTCTAGTGGAGCCTTGTCTGTAAGTTGAAGTATGTAATCATCATACTTTGAGGAATTCTTTTCTGCCTTTTATATATCCTGACAGGAGCAGGAGGGGTCACAATATGTAGTTCAACATGAACCTCATCATGACCAGGTTCTTCTGTGTAAGTTAAATGCTCTTGAACACCATCGTCTTCTTGTTGAATGTGTTCAAAATCAGCTGCTACTACATGAAATTCTTCTTCCACAATGAATTGAGGGGGCTACATTCCCTGTAAAGAATTCACTTGCTGTTGTTCAGAATTTGATTTAAAAGGAAATATATTTTCCTTAAAAATCACATCCCTACATACAACAATTTTATGACTCTCCAGGTCATAAACTCTATAAGCCTTTTGACCACTTGGATATCCTAACAAGAGCACCTTTTAGCTTTAGGAGCAAATTTGTCTCCTCTTGTGTGAGCATTTGTCGCATAACACAAGCAACCAATTACTCTAAGTAAGTTGTAATCTGGTGGCTTACCCTTCAACTTCTCATAGGGAGTTTTCCAACCTAGAACATAACTAGGCAATAAATTAATAATGTGAGTAACAACTAAAATACACTCACCTCAAAACTTGCTTGCCAAAGTAGCATGAATTTTGATATCCCTTGTAGTTTCTGCCAAATGCTTATGCTTCCTTTCAACTCTCCCATTTTGTTGGAGAGTTCTTGGAGCACTCCTTTAATGAAAAATCCCCCCTTTTGCACAAACCTTCCCACATTCTTCCTGAACCACCTCAGTTTCACTATCAGTTCCAACGGTCGTAACTGAGATCTTGAAATAATTTTCAATATATGCAAAGAATTTTATCAGGATATTCTTGACTTGTTCTTTGCAATCAATTAAATAAGTCCATGTAACTCTTAAGAAATCATCCAAGATGGTGAGAAAATACCTCCCACCTGTTACAACTTGAACTCTGTAAGGTCTCTATAAATCTACATGTATTAAATCAAACATGTGTGCAGCAATATAATGACTAATAGGAAATGGCAACCTATAATGTTAAGCATGGTAACAAGTATCACAAAATAAGTCATCCAAACCATTGCAATGCATTGAGAAATGCGTTTAAGTTTAGACAAAGAAGTATGCCCTAATCCGTGATGCTTCAACATTACATTATGTTCTCTTTTCTTGTTCACATTAAAATTATTACAATTCATCAGAGTAAATACTTCAGTCTCCTGTTGATTCTTCTTGCACTCCTTTGCTTTAACCTCCAGCTTGTATATACCATCAAATCTCCTCCATTCTATTAAGAATGTACCATTAGAAAGGTCCTGAAACAGACACTTATCATCAGAGAAAATCACTTTTAATTTGTTTTGCTGCATTAGCCTTGCAACAGAAAGAAGGTTGTGTTCGAAATCAGGAATAAACAACACATCACTGAAACTTATTCTAGGTCCTAACTACATAGACCCTATATTTTGAACTTCTCTAGTTGTTCCATCAGGAAAACCAGTGCAACATGAAGAGACTTATTAAGTATTCTTTTCTCAAAGAAAAAACCATCATCACACACCATATGTTCTAAGGCTCCTGAATCAACAGTCCAGGACCCTTTCCCAACAATTTGTAGTATGATTGAGCATTATTTGAGGAAATTATACATGCGAATTTGCTCAATGAACTACTACTACCTTCATTCTTCTTAAGAGATAAAACCTTCAAAACTTATTCACAAGTGCATTGACCATGTTAGCATTTTCTGCTTTTCCTTACTTGCAGTGGAATTCCCAACACATGTAAGATTTATTCTTCTATTCCATGGTGCATTTTGTGATGGATTTGCTGTATTTGGTGGGTTTTTATACCACTCAGGATACCCATTGATCTCAAAAACATCCTTCCTTGGTGTGACATCTCATTTTGAAATGATCATAAAAATACTTCCTCATCCTCTCTTCTCTTGTTTCTGTCTTCTGAAATTGCTGAATTTTTTCTTGTGAAATGGCCACCTCCATTTGTATTTTTTTTTACAGAAAGAGCACTTGCTTGAATAGAACCCTCAAGACCTTGAGAGATCTCCTTTTATTTTTCGGCTTGTTGGACCAGTTGAATAGCTTTGTTATTAATGCTTGGGAGAGGATTCATAGCCAAAATATTCTTCGTGAGATTATTATACTTAGGGTTTAATCCCATTAAGAAATCAATCATTTTAGCCTTAACTTCTCTTTCAATCATCTTGTTGTTGAACATGCAAGTGCATTTTTTAACTGCCCCACAATCACAATCAGGAATACCGTCCAAACTGTTCAGTTCATCCTAATTCCTCTTGAACCTTACCATAGTAGTCTGCAATATTCAATTCGTTTTGCATTAGGTCAGTTACCTCCTTATTTATAGAGTATAACTGGTGCACATTAGTCTGGCCATATCTCTCAATAAGGTCATCCCAAAAATATTTAGCAGACTCACTAAGAATTAGTTGATCAGCAATATCAGGAGTTACAGAAGCAAAAAAGCCAACAACTCAACATGTAATCATTTCTTATCCCTTTGCTTAAGTCTTCAGAATCAGATGAAGGTTTAGGAAGCTTACCATCGATGAAATCCAACTTGTTTTTTAGCTCATAGGGCCATTTTGATGCTTCTACTCCATGGAAGATAATTGTTACCATTGAAGATTACAATAGTCAAGGCAGTAGTTGAGTTATCAGAACTACCAAGACAATAAACATCTGAATAAGGAACTACTTGTTTCTCTACCATGAGGTACAACTTTCTAAGCTCAAAGCCGATATCAACAGTTTCACCTTGTATTTCCAGATTTAGCAAGAAGAAAAATATGAAGGAAAAATTTTGATTTGAGCAAATAACAATAGAGTAACAAAGAAGGGAGTTCAATATTGGAAATTTCAAAGAAAAAGTAAGGATTTTTTGACGAACAAACCTAGTTTGCTCTGATACCATGAAGAAAATAAAGAACTAGTATTGGAGACGCAGTCATTTTGTGGGCTCTGAATGCTAAACAGATTTCATTACATTCCTTTTATAAGTTACTACAAGCAGTAGAAACATGAGACCTTAATGTCTGAGAATACAACACAAGATTAGCTAGAAGACAAAATTAAAAATAAGAAACACCAGACACCTTACAACCTATATTTCTACAACTTCTAATCAAACTCTATGAGATTGTCTTCCATATGCTTCCCACCTATAACTATCAATGTTTTAACCCCAACAACTCCATTCACAAATGCGACATTGTACATCATTAGACAACTTTATCATCGAGTTTGCACCATAGATCCTCCACATACACTATTTTTCCTATCCAACACCAGTTCAATTTTTGGAGCTTTCGTACCCGTCTTCCTACCAACAATCGTGTTGCTCGAATTAAAGTAAGGGGTCCTACCTAAACTAGTAAACTAAACTAATTGATTAAATACACATTGACTATAAGTCTATAATACACATATTGGACATTAATTTTGTTACAATACTAATAATGAAAAGTTAAATTTAATGACCACAAATTCAAACTTTATGTTGCTTAAGCAATTTATTCTAGTCCATCTCATTATATTAAATATAATACACTCCATGCATTTCATAATACTATTTTAATTTTTACGCTTTTCACCAGATACTTATAACCATTATTATCTTAAATCATTTATACTAGTGTTCATAAAAAGTTAATATCTAGAAAATATAAAGTTAGAGGCAAATAAGATATCTTACATGATAAAATTTATTTTTTTTTATATTGAAAAAATCAAATTTAATATGAAATATGCACGAAGTCAAAACTATTACATATTATTTAGAAAGAGGGATCAACTACGAAATGTATATTATGATAAAATAAATTGTTGAAGATTTGCCAGAAACTTAAAATTTTATGATTATTAAATAAAGAAAACAATTTTTTTATGAAACTTGAGTTAATCGCTTTATTTCATTTTCGAGCTTGCACTTTTGTTCTTGTACTTACTTGAAAAAATCATAACTTTCTGTACAAAGCGTTAAATTGAGCATGAGATACATCTATAGATAGATCAATGAGTTCTTTATGTCGTTTCAATATGTCACAAACGTTTAGAGACAAATAGAATTATGGTAAATTTTATACCAAAAGTGGTCAAAACAGGATCTTTATTCAATTTGATCTTTGAAATCTAACTTACTGAACTTAGTTTGACGTAAATATTTGGTATGATCATTCTAAACACCTTTAAAGACTAGACTGAAAATTTTCACTTGAATTGAACATGTTTAAGACTACATTTTGCTTATTTTCTTAATTGAAGAGAAAATCAGTATTATGGAATTTAGTGATTTACGTGAACGTTTTTGCAAAAATGATATAAATTGTATAAATTTCATATGAACATTATATTTATACTTTTGGAAAGCCACTGATGTTTTATTTAGCTATTAGTTTTATCTAAATAATTTTTATTTTGAAATTTATTGACAAAACAAGCTTAGGTGGTACTGGACCAAATCAGTTTTGCACAACAAAGTTATATGATTTTTAATTATATGCAAAAAATTCTTTTTTTAGAAATTCCAAAGCCCTGCTGCTGAAAACATATTTAACTTCATAGGAAAAATATTAAATCCTACAAATATTTAGTTAATACAGACGAAAAAAAAGAAATAAAGTACGAAATTAAAACTGATTATAATTACAGCATTACATTCTTTTTATGGAGATGTTTATGTACAACTTTTCTTAAATTTTCTAATGAGAATATTTTTTTTTTTTTTGCTGATGAACAACAACTTGATTAAGGAATTTCATATAATCATATTGTTTTCTTAGAGTCACCCCATCAGAGTTGACTATTCTAGGTGGGGTGATTTAAGATTGTGAATCTATTAGGACTTCCTCATATCTAAATCACTCCAAAAATGGTAAGAAGAAACAAGGATAAAGTTAGTAGATGATTGAGGAGATAATAAAAAAATAATACAAAAGCTTCAACTTTATCTTGCTTGCTCAATGATGCACTTCATGTTGCATTTTTTTTTTTTACCTTTTCAGTGATTTTCTTAATTTTTAAGTGAGTTTTTAAATTCACTTAATTACTAACTTAAACTCTCTTTTTGTTTTTTTCCTTTTGATGAACTTCTATACTTACTAATTACTTTCCTAACTTTTACTTTCTTTTTTTGAATGTAATTTTTAGAGGAAGAAAGAAGAGAAGATAAGAGTAGTATTCAGAGAAGTTGAGAAATTAAGTTGAGTTTAGCTCTAACTTGGTTTTGAAGTAAAAAAAGGAGGGTATTTATAGGAAAATGAACTAGGGTTTCAAAGAAGTAGAAAATCAGATTTTTAACCCCAAAAAAAATCTGATTTTCTTCATTCTTAATCACCCTAATGACATCACTCTAATGGCCTCACCCTAATGACATCATCAAGTCTATTTGGAAACACAAATATTCTTATTCTTTTTGGATTTTCTCATAAATGAGGCAAAATCAAATTTTCAGAAAATATTCTTCCCTAAACACCCTAATACGTATAAAAAATACACCAAAAAACGTAAAAAACGCTGATTAGAACGTTACACCAAACGCAAGAGCCTACGCTAGGCATACCACCGTGCGCTAGACGCAGGGAATTGTTGTGCACTAGGCTCACGATCATGCGTATAACACATGATCGTACGTCTGGCGCACACTCGAATCTTCAAGAAAAAATCCGGATTCTTCCCTCTTACACATGTGATCAATTCTTATTCTCACTTCTTTTCATGATTCTTATTCCCAAACTAATGGATAAAGGATGTGATTAATGGATAAAGAATATATTCTTAATCTTTATCCAATGAACAATGACTTGACCATCAAGAAACTGATTAATACCTATTTTGGGATACGACCAAAATCCCAACGCTTGAGCGCACGATGTTCAAGGGTTCTCATGATTTTATTTCTTTTTTGTAAAACAAACTTTATTGGGACATTTTATATATAACGCAATAGTAAAAATTGTATAAATGCTAAATTAATTAATTAAATTCAAAACAACTCAGTGTTGAATCAATTAGACTCAAATAAAAAGATATAAGAAATTGAAATTATGAATAAATTTAGATAGAAACAAGTTCAATCAAAAGAACAACGAACTGAAATTAGAATAAGGAAGAATACTCATGATTGTAGAACCGAACTAATCCAGACGCTGCCCTCAATTTGCCTTCTAAAACGTAGTATTTCTTCCATCGCTATCAATCGCTCGATCTTGGATGAACCCACTTTTCTGTTCAATCTCATGAACTTTGTATATGCGAACGTGTCTTTATAATTCTAGTCAACAGAATATTTATACCAGATTTTTTCCAGCAACGTGAGAAGCAAGGAGATCAATCCCCTCGATGATAAAATTAAATCCCCAAGTAAACACATCACCTAGTGTATATCAACAAGAGGGGAAATTCTATCCTCTTCACTCCATTTCCATGCCGTTGTTAGATATGAGTAGCTGAATAGGAAATGATGGGCTAAGGGCTTTGTCTTTCTCCTTCACAAAAACTCACGTGAGCCCCAACCTTTGGTCTTCTTTTATTTTTTTCTATATTCTTTAAATCTTGTTGTCTACTTAAAATTACCTAGAATAAAATAACGCATTATTTAAGCTATTTATTCAATATAATATAATAAGAACAAAAATAACCAACTATTAATAAAAGTCGGTAAAAATATAAAAATAATACATAAAGGATAAATATTAGACTAAAATTATGGAGTAAAAATCTAACATATTATGCGTTTATCATTTATGCATTTCTAGTTTGTTATTTTCACACGCTGGTTTCATGTTTCTTTGCTTAATCTTCATTTTTAATAGTGTAATCTAGATTAAAGTTTTCATCCATTCTTAGTTTTTTTATTGTTAGTTCTTTAGATTTTGTTTCGTGTTTGCTTTAAAGTTTTGATTTTTGTTTTTTTTTGCTATATTTGTATTGTGATTTATTTCTAGTTTTTCCATGTTTAGGATGTTTGCTAGTATATTGGATAGTGAGTAGTTTATTAACCAAGATTGGGAGTAGCCCAATTATTGTTTCCATCCTATTTTCATGAGTAGAGATTGTTAATTTGCTATGTTTGGGATTTGTGCATTTTCAATCATGAATGTTGTTGGTGACTTAGTTGGTGTAAGCTCCATCACCTTTTAATCCATTTGTTGCCCCTTAATAGCTTGATTTTAGGTAGTTGGTCCTCATAAATGATTGATTGGTTGTTAAGTATCATTTGTTGATTTGTATTGACTTGGGCTTTATTTCAATTCATAACTCGGCCTAGGGGTGTTAACAAGCCAGGGTGGCTCGCAAACTATTCGAGTTCGGCTCGGTCAAAGTTCGGTTCGAGAGAGCTCGGCTCGAGACTCTAACGAGCCGAGCCTGAGCCACCTCAAGTTTGGCTCGAAAGCTCGCGAACAGGCTCGATAGTTTTTTAATTACTAAAAATATTTCAATATTAGATAAAAAAAATTAATTAATGACTATGGTTAAAAACAACATGTTAATAATTATAATATTTTCAAATTTGAAAAATAGCTTTGTTACTAACAAAAAGTAATTGATATGTAATATATGTTTGTTAAGTTTAACCTCTACTCTAACATCCTTGGTTCTCGGTGAATTTCTTGATTTTGCTTAATGGCTTTTGGATCTTTCTCCTTGTTTATCCATGAAGATGTTTTTGAAGATTTAATCCATCATTTTTGCTGCTTTATTTTTCTTCCCCGAAAAAAACACCTTTCTACATTCATCAAAAATAATTTCAGTTTGTTTTTTCTTTTATGTCTAAACTCTGTATTTAAGCGAGTTTAGTCTTCCATGACCTTTAAATTAATTGGAACCGGACCACTCATAAAAATAGAGTTGAAAATTTGAACATTATATATCACATAACTTGACAAGCTATTATAGGCTGATTGATCATTCTCCACACAGAAAAGGAACTAGGTACTTGAAGCAAAGCTAATTGAGCGACTCTTCCAATTGATCGATTGATTGATCACCGCTTGAATGATCAACATGATCAGGAACTAACTGAGAAAAGCTGAGCCACCAGAGACACTTCAGCTCCACGAATGGAAGAGAGAGAAAGAAGAGCAGCGGCCCCAAACTTAGACTCTCCCCTCATCTTCACTCTTCTCTAATTTCACTCAGCAAGAGCAACACAAATAAAATAAAATAAAAATTTCAGTCTATTAACTCCAAAGTCACCAATAAATCTTCAAAAATAAAATAAACCGGGGAGATCTCAAAGAGAGAGAAGAAGACCATGAAGTTGGTATTTGGTAATATGACGGGCTGACGGCAAATGGAAATGAGCAGAGGGTTGGGGAAGAAACAAAGGAAGAGTTATAACTAAGGTGTCCCACATTGGTGGCATAATATGAGGGTATGCGTTTAAAGCTCTATAAAAGAAATCTTGACTTCTTAAATCACTACAGTTGGCTTACTATTTGCTTAGCCTTGCAAATAAATAAGTTTGGACGTTGGGCCTTCAAACCAATAAATGTTTGGGCCTCAATCAAACTTTGGATTTGCTTAGGTTGAGTTAAGATTCGAGCTTTTCGAGCCTGTCGAACTCGAGCCGAGCTGTAATTTTGTAACTCGAGCTCGAGCCTAATATTTTAAGCTCGACGAGCTTCGAGCTTCGAGCCGAGCCCAATCAAATTTATTCTCGAGCCGAGCCGAGCCTAGTCAAGTTCGGTCTCGGTTCGGCTCGTCAACACCCCTAACTCGGCCTTATTAAGTGATAACACATCAAATTATAGGTTTTGTTGCTATAATTAGGACTCTACACTCCCTAAGAGCGATTTTAGAGGTGTTTATGTTGCTTGTTTGCTTTCATATCCCCTTTACATGTTAATCCCCATAGCTCTACTTGGTTTTTGGATGTGAATCATGATTGTGGTGTTTACCCATTCATAGTGTTGTTCCTAATTTGATTCTAATATTTTATACCCCTTAGTTTAACCAAACTTGACGATTTCTTCCACTTAGTTGACTCTTAGTGACTCTACCTTGGTAAGACCTCTGATCCTTATGGTTCGACCGTTGCTTACCAATTGACTAGTTTAGATGCACAATCAGGTCTTTTAATTGAAAATAGGGGAATTATCAACAACCTAGTTTTTCCCTTGTTCAAATAACCCTTGTTGATCTATCAGTTTTAATGATGAATTGGATAAGAAGACTTGTCTAATAAACCTTTAAGTGTCTATAAGGTTTTACAAGTTCTTAAGGGCCTAAATGGTGTTGGAAGGAACTTGTGGAGTAACAAGTTTCCTAAGGCACAAATAAAAGGAGTTCCTAGTGAAATAAGGTTAAGGACAATGTATAAGGAATCTAGACAATGTCAAGAAGTTCTAGAGCAGGAATTACTTGATAAAACAAGGGATGATACAAGCTGAGTTCCGGTGGGGTTTTTTTCCACTAGTGAAAAACTGACGAAAAAATAGAAGTGAGGATGCCGGAAAAAGGTCGGTGTGACCGAAAAATGGACCG
Source organism: Beta vulgaris subsp. vulgaris (assembly GCF_026745355.1). Taxonomy (NCBI): domain Eukaryota; kingdom Viridiplantae; phylum Streptophyta; class Magnoliopsida; order Caryophyllales; family Amaranthaceae; genus Beta; species Beta vulgaris. Next base: position 45,494,420 of record NC_079206.1, on the reverse strand, counting down.
AAGTGGGCCGAAAAAGTCACACAAAAAACTCCTTTGAAAGCCACTCAAAATCGCCCAAAAACCACAAGTAAGTGACAACCAATTTTTAAAAATACTCCTCTAAGCTAGATCTGAAGAAACACTCAAGAATCAAGTGAATTTGAAGCTTTGAAATCGCAACAATGGCGGTTCGAGAAGCGGCGGACAAAGAGAAATGGGGGAAAATTCGGATACCCGTGTTCTTTTTAGGTCATTTAAAGACCTGGGCCCAGCGCGCCAGGCGCAGCGACAAAACGTGCGCCTGACGCATCCAGTATAGCATCCCACGCCAAGCGCAGGTATGTACTTCTGACGCACAATCCTATACAGCTTCATTGGGGTCTCTTAAACAAGTGGGGGCCACATGCTTAACTCTATATGAATTCAGATATTCATTACGACATTACACGCGATAAATTAACAGATTTTCGAATCCATGGCAAACATACAATTTTGTCATTCTTTCAACATGTGATACTCGACAAATTTCAAACATGCATTGCTCAAAGAGGCAACACACAATTGCCATGTATGCGGACCAAAATCATCAACAGTAAGGTAGAGGACTCCGTCAGGTTTGCAGACCATCATCAACAGTAAAGCGGAGAACTCCTTCAAGTCTACGGACCATCATCAATCAGAAAGGCGGAGGACTCAGTCAAGTCTATGAACCATCATCAATCGGAAAGGCGGAGGACTCCGTCAGGTCGAACCATCATCAACAGTGAGGCGGAGGACTTCGTTAGGTCTTCAGACCATCTTCAACATTAAGGCCGAGGACTCCGTCAGGTCTTCGGACCATCATCAACAGTAAGACGGAGGACTCCTTCAGGTTTGTATACCATCATCAATCAAAAAGGTGGAGGACTCTGTCAAGTTTGCAGACCATCATCGACGAGAAAAACGGAGGGGTACGTCACATTTGCAGATCATTACCCGACATGAGCCGGACTAAAATAGCTTGTACCTCCGCCATGAGCTGGACAAAAATATCTCGTACCTCCGACATGAGCCGGGCTAATATAGCTCGTACCTCCGACATGAGCCGAGCCTAAATAGCTCATGACACCTTATTTCACACACTATTGCATTTTACATATTTACAAATATGCTCCACACATGCATGTTCTTGAAGCTTTTGCTTATTTTGCGGGTACCGGCGCAAAAGAGTGATTTTGGATTACAGAGCATTTGGAATCCTTCTCCCCCCACACGTATACTTTGACTTTTTGTTTTCCAAACCTTAGTCAAAGTTGGGGTTTCTATAGACACATAATTGTGTCTCCCCATTTAAGAGTCTAATGATGAAACATACCGCAATATTAGTTGGCGCGACCTAACAGAAGAGCAATCCAAATAACCAACACAAAGTTGTGTTTTGAAATGATATTCTGAATCCCAGTTAATTATTCATGATAATTAATTATGTGACCCATCCGGAGTCGAGTATGCCGTCACATATACGCATCCAAGGCCTACAATTGTCCTCAATAACCAACACATGTTCTTTCGGCGCATTTTGTCCTCATTCCTGCGCACCCTAAGAAATTTCCCATGAGGTCACCCATCCCTGGACTAATCCCATCATCAATTAGAAAGGCGAGGACTCCATAAGGTCTGCACACCATCATTGACAAGAAAGGCGGAGGACTCTGTCATGTGTGTAGATCATCATCAGATATGAGCCGGACTAAAATAGCTCATACCTTCACCATGAGTCGGACTAAAATAGCTCGTACCTCTGACATGATCTGAGTACAAATAGCTCATGGCACCTTGTTTCACCCACTATTTCATTTTACATATCACAAATATGCTCAACACATGCATGTTCTTGAAGCTTTTGCTTATTTTGCGTGTACCGGCACTAAAAAGTGATTTTGGATGACAAAGCATTCGGAATCAAGCTCCGTCCCCACACGTATACTTTTGGTTTTGCGAACCTTAGTCAAAGTGTGGGCTTCTATAGACACATAATTGTGTCTCCCCATTTAAGGGTCTAATGATGAAACATACCGCGGTATTAGTTGGCGCGACCTAACAGAAGAACAATCCGAATAACGAACCAAAATTGTGTTTTGAAATGATATTCTAAATCCAGTTAATTATTCATGATGATTAATTGTGTAACACCCTGACCCAACCGGATTCGAGTATAGCAACCTATGCGCATCCAACACAAGTTCTTCCGGCACATTTTTTCCTTACTCGTGCGCAACCTGAGAAACTTCTCACGAGGCCACCCATCCCCGGACTACTCCAAGCCAAGAACGCTTAAATGTGGAGTATCTAAGGAATCAAGCTCCCTAAAAGGAAGATACATCTTGTTGGAATGAGTAGGCTGCAAATCCCTTCAAAGCAATCATGAGGGGTATTATATGCACCCCCACTTGAGAACAACAACGCTCTCGTCGCGCCTAAGAACTCCGCATATTTGATATCCGCCCTGTGGGTCGCCCTTGCCTGGAAACTGATTGCCGGAGACTCCAGATATTCTGCCTGGAAAATGATATTCTAAAGCCTAGTTAATTATTCATGATGATTAATTGTGTAACACCCCGACCCATCCGGAGTCGAGTATATCATCAACTAAGCGCATCCAGGGCCAAAAACTGTCCTCAATAACCAACACAAGTTCTTCCAGTGCATTTTGTCCTCACCCATGTGCACCCTAAGAAATTTCCCAAGAGGTCACCAATCCCTGGACTACTCCTAGCCAAGCACACTTAATTATGGAGTAACTAAAGAATTAAGCTCCCCAAGAGAAATATGTATCTTATTGGAATGAGTATTTTGCTAAATCCCTTTCAAGCAATCATGAAGGGTATTACACACCACTTGAGAACAACAATGCCCTCGTTCCACCTGAGGACTCTACATATTCGGCATGCGGCATGTGGGTCTCCCCTCCTTTGAAACTGATAGCCAGAGTCTTTAGATATTCAGCCTGACGATCTCTGGGTCACTCCTTATGATAATGCATCGCCAGAGTCTTGCCCCACAAAGCGCCTGAGGACTCCTGATATTCGGCCTGACGGCCTTAGGGTCGCCCCAACACGCGGTCGCAGGGTTGCTCTGATACCATTTGTAACACCCGACCCATATTACAGAGTCGAGTATATATCGTCACCAATGCACATCTAGGGCCAAAAACTGTCCTCAATAACCAATACAAGTTCTTCCGGTGCATCTTGTCCTCACTCATGCGCACCCTGAGAAACTTCCTAGGAGTTCACCCATCCCTGGCCTACTCCCAGCCTAGCATGCTTAATTGTGCAATAACTAAGGAATTAAGCTCCGTAAAAGAAAGATGCACCTTTTTGGAATCAGTAGCCTACTAAACTCCTTTAAAGCAATCATAAGGGGTATTACATACACCCCAACTTAAGAACAACAATACCCTCGTTCTGCATGAGGACTCGACATATTCGGCATGCGGCTTGTGGGTCGCCTCTGCTTGGAAATTAATCGCCTGAGGACTCCTGATATCTGGCTTGAGGGCATCAGGCAATGTTATCAGGACTGGGGTCCTATTTTGGATCGTAGGGGTTGGTAGGATTGAATCGGTGAGATTAGATCGTAGGATGGTAAGGTCCTACAATTTTGTAAAATACAGATAATTATGCTAGAATACGGTAAGAAACTCATGTTAAAAATTTACACAAATTAATAATGACTTATTTCATTAACAAATGGTGATAGTTTTTTAATACTATAAGATTAAAGTAACATGCAACCAGAATCTTATAGGAGAAATATATTATGTGAAATTACTTTATGAATTTTTTTATGATAGGACCAGATATGAGAGTCGTAGGATGGTAGAATCGTATTAAGATTTTAACATGTGATTCTTTGTGGTTAGGTAGGATTGAAAGATCCTACAAAATTAAGATCCTAAATAGGATCGAGATCGGTAAGGTCCTAACGGATCGTAGAATCGTAGGATCGTAAGATTCGGATCAGGATTTTTACAACAATGGCCTCAGGATATCCCCAACACGCGGTCGCAGTGCTCTGATACCATTTGTAATACTGACCCATACAGAGTCGAGTATATCGTCATCAATGCGCATCCAGGACCAATAAATTAAATGTTCTCAATAACCAACACAAGTTCTTATGGCGCATTTTGTCCACACTTATGCGCATCCTGAGACACTTCTTAGGAGGTCACCCATCCCTGGACTACTCCCAGCCAAGCACGTTTAACTATAGAGTAACTAAGGAAATGATCTCCCTAAAAGAAAGATGCATCTTGTTGGAATGAGTAGCCTGCTAATCCCTTTAAAGCAATCATGAGGGATATTACAAGTTGTATTTTAAGCCGATAAAATATTTTGAGTCCATTTAAGGTATTTTAATAGCCCAATTACATATTTAATTTTTTAATTAATATTTTCACAAATATTTATTATCTTTTATAAATACTTTAAATACAAATCAGATTTTTTATTCGGTAAAATTCAATCCCCGGAAATGAGAGATAGAAAATTATCTTCAAAAAAACGCGTTTAATAAAAATGCTAGCAAATGCGTATGCTAGCAAATGCTTAGCGCGCCACGTGCGTCCATCACATTGGTCAGACCGCATCAGGCGCGCCTATGTGCGCCTAACACGAAGACTTGTGACTCACAAAGAGTCCTGCGCCTATCGTGATCCCTGTGTGAGACGCAAGTTTCTTTCTTATCTTTGTAAACACGCGTTTACACGTGTGCAATCCTTATTGGCAAGGCCGCGTCAGGCGCGCTAATGTGCGCCTGACACATGGACATGCCTTTGCCACATCGGACTGCACCAAGTGCAGTAGGCGTGTAAGATGCAATTTCTTTTTGCCTACAAATATGGGGGATTTCCAGAGTCAATTACGGCTTTTCAATTTATTATTTACGAACACAAAAAACATACGATTATCTCCAAAGCACACTTTTAAATCTTCAAACACAAAACACTTTCAATACTGAATTCAAATTATTCTCCAGTTCCTGATCATACTATATTCTTGGTTCCATGATTGCTCCGCTTGAAAGTCGTTACGCTTTTGGACCTAAACCGCATAGGTATAATTTCTGAGGATCCTTGAATAATCAAATATATTTATTGTATTGAAGCTGCTAATAGTTTCTTGTCATGATGTAGATCTTTAATTGATAATTGTGATTGTTGTAAATTCTAATGCCTTTTTTTATTAGTCTTGTATATTATATTCCTGATTGTTATACTTGTCTTATGCATGATTTTATCACCCACATGTTATTATTGTTAATTAAGACCTAAATAACTGTTCTAACTAATTTAGATAATTTGGACAACCTGCTAGGTACCTTGTAATATGATTGCCTAATAACTTGTCACTAAAATTATAGTCTTTTATGTGTTTCCTGAACCAACTTAGACTAAATATTTTTAGGGTGTTTAAAATATTATATTATAATTCTTTGGCATAAAAGCAATAATGAGTCGATATTTAGTAGAGTCCAGCAATACGCAACATGGTTCCTGACTATGTTGTACCCTCACCCCGAACTCAATTTTTGGTTCATTCTGACCATCTATCGGAAAATCTACATTGCATAAGTCCCTAAGATGTCCCTACAGTTTTCGATATCCAATTAGGTTTATGAGTCTTCCTTTAAAGACTTAATAGCGATTTCAAAAACGTATTTTTAATAAAACCTTAACAATGGGTATTCAAATAAATGCGCTCACACTGCGATAGGCGAAAAGTAAAAAAAAACACGCCTAAATAACTGGTCTCCATTATGTAAGCACATTTAGAATTCACATGGTATCATGTATAAAGCACCTCAAGGTGAATGGTGATGCTTATGTGCAAGCAATACAACAAGTTTTGCAAGTTTTACGAGTAATCACCAATCCTAGATCCCATTTCTATATAATGATGCATGGACTTATATTTGAGCTTTTTTTTCCATAAGACCAGATTTTATGTAGAATAGCTGTTATATAAAATCTGAAATTATACATGTTGCCTCCTTATTATGGGACTACGTATGGACGGGGCCGGGAGTACACATTTTCGACACAATGTTGTGATTGAGAAGAAACATCCTGCGGAATGGAGCCTAGATTCTATCCTGATTCATTGGAGAGTATGTGTCATAATGTACTTAAGGGGAAAGGGCTCTGGTTCAAGTCAGGATAATCCAAAGTCATCAGATGATTTGAGTTAAAATAGAAAACAAGTAAAAGCATGTACTCTTCTTCACAACTTCCACTTAGGCGTGTGCCTTAAGTTCTCCTCTTATGTTTAGCCTCTAGGATCCCTAATATCATCAAGACAGAGATGCTTGCTTGGCTTTATTAGTTTAGTATAGAAGACAAAAAAGCAGAGGTAAAGCAAGGATAATCGGGTAATTATGACAATTTATAGCACACCAAAGAATCTAAAATCTAAATATCAGACTACAAGACCATTTCAAAAAAGATCCAAATTATATTGTAATACCAAAATTCCATAAAAGTTCAGAAGAAAAACAAGCTTTCTTTAAGAAGTACACAAAACTTGGAACAAGAGTTGGAAACGTAAGTTCATATCATTCTTTCAAGCAAAATAACTTCAAAATCCCTACTGTTACACAAATCATACCAATAAACATGTTTTTGGGTCGAGATAATGACCTTCAATATTATCTCTTAAACTGAACATGTACAGAAGCTAGTAATTTTAGAACACTTGTACTTGAATGCAATGGCCTTGTTTGACAATTAGTTGTTCCAGTTAGGGTATGGTCTCCTCAACTTATTAAAATAAGTTACAACAAAATAAATTAATCACTTCAAAAAATGTAAGTTAAGTTCAGCAAAAAATAAGTTATAGTTCAAAAAAAAAAAAAAAATCAGTCCTGCAAAAAAATTATAGTTAAGCAAAAAATAAGCTATAGCGAAAATGAGTTAAGTTCAACAATAACAAGTTCAGCAAATATAAGTTATATTCAACAGGAATTAGTTCAATTAAACAAAAAATAAGTTAAGTTTAGCACAAAGACTAGTCGAAGAGAACATACCTTGTAGGTAGTTGTTAGCTTTCACTATGATACATAACCACCTTTTGTATGAAATAAAAAACTAAGGACAACTATCAAACAACTAATTAAACTAATCATTACAGGTAAAAAGCCACCTAATATAAATTTCAGCTAGACACAAGTCACACAACTATGCAAAGTTCCAAAAAATAGGGAAAAAACAAGAAATCCCATTGAACATGAAGGTACACACAGAAAAGTCTAATTATTTCCTGTTCAGTTTTGTTTTCTATACTAAAAAAATCAGGTACAAAACACGCCAAATGATAAAGTCCAATGGTGTTACAGTAATCAGTGAAGTGGCTTTGTGGTAGATGAGCTTAAACTATTTAATAAGTACTAGCATTTTTTTTGATGTTATGCGTTTGTGTCATATTAACTTTTTCTTTCTCAATTAAAGGAAATATAAATAATAAAGCTTGTGCTTAAATAAAGTGGAAGAATTTGTGTATCAGTTTCATCATTGAATATTAATAAAGTGAAAGAGTGATTTATATAATAAAGATTACCGAATAATAATCAATATTTAGGTTTTAAAATATTATCAGTATAATTATTAATATGAAATTCAAGTTTTTATTTTTCTTCTGATTGTATCAATCAAGTTACATTGTCAAATTATTTTTTGATGAAAGTATTTCACCCATTTGTAGAAGAGGAAATCATTCTTTTAATTTCATATTTAATCGAAATTTCAAATTTAATTCTAGTGTTAACTTGTTAAATATATATGCCAAGTAAAAAGAAGAAAAAATTATTTAATATATATTGCATTTTAAAATAATTAAGGGTATATCAGACTTTTGTAAGGAGAACTTTATCTTCCTCCCCCCTTCATTTATATAATAGAAATTATTAATTGTACATGGAGATGTTGATTTTTAGGGCTTGTTTGGTTAGCAAAGAAAATCATGGGAATTTCTATTTCCTAGGAAATGTAAGATGGGCTTGTTGTTTGGTTAGCAAAAAGTTTGCGAAGTGGAGGAAGAAGAACTTCCCATGAACTTCTACAGGCCCGGCCCTGAGGGTAGTTCTAAGGGGCGACGGCCTAGGGCCCACCACAGAAAGGGGCCCATAATTAATAGAATTTATCTAAGGAAACAAAATCAATTAATCCATATTTTTTGTTTCCAATGACAGTTTAATTGCCTAAATTCAGCCTTTATTGGAGACTCATTGATTCTCCCATCTAATAATAATAACTACAATTTCCTAAGTCTAATAACTATAATTTACATTTTTCCAATAAAATATCAATGTCAAAGAAGGAAAAAAAAAATCAATCCCTTGCCAAAATAAAATTAAACTTCATGACACTAGCAAAATATCAATTAACCCATTAATATTTTTTAGTTATTCAACTCAACGAATTTATTTTTTTTATAATATAGACAAAACTCAAGCCTTAAATCTAAATTCACAAACAACATCTAATTACAGTTGAAATTGAAGAAATTCCATTACAAACTTTCTCAATTCTCACCCGGATTTTGGAATTGGATCTTGAGATTTGGAGAATCTACCTTCAATTATTCAAATATGGAGTTTAAATATTACGAAAGTTAAGCAACAACCTTTGTTGACTGCGACGGCCGGCATCGAGCGACATCTCCCCTCATCTGTCTTTAAATCTTCATCTTCAATCTCTGAGTTGGTATGATTTATAGATTTTTTTTCCTCATATCTTGATTGTCTTTTCTCTCTTTTAGAAGTAAACTTAAGTGTTGATATATATTGTGCATGTACGAAATGCAGCCCGCTAGACTAGAGCCCTAACTATATTCTATAAAGTGAAGTAATTTTCATTAGATAAACACTCTCTAATTTGTAAAAAAAAAAAATTGAATTTAGAAAGGCCTTAGAAATGATTATGTGCTCATGTGATTTTTTAGTACTCTCTAACTTCTAGTCAATGCTTGGTTATGTGGTAGATAGGTGTAGCGTAGTTTTTTGCTCTAGGAACTTTTAGTTTTCATAAGAGAAAAGAAGGAAACTCTATAACTTAGTACATTCTATTATAATTATGATTAAATTGATAGTTAAATTGTCGAGTGATGCATACAACTTACAAGTAAAAACTTAGCTCAATGAAAATAAGTTAGTGGAAATTTTAAAGTAGATAGTTTTACAAGTTCAATGAAATTAAGTTAGTGGAAATTTTAAAGAAGATAGTTTTAGTTATCTTTATGTATTAGGTGTATTGTATTGAATGATTTTTTTTTTTGGTTTTTTATTGAAATATATTAAAATGAAAAACGAAAAGATAATTGAAGGGGCCTTTTTTCCCACTTTGTCAGGGCCCACATAATGTTAAGAACGGGGCTGAACTTCTACTTCCTACAAAATGGAGGAAGTAGCTTACCTACTCCCCCTTAGAAAAGTAAAAATTCATGGGAATTCTACTTTCCTAATGAATAACCAAACAACATTTTTTAATTCCCATGAATTTAATGAAAGAAATTAATTCATGTGTATTCAAAATTCATGGGATTTTTTACTTCCTATGGTGAACCAAAGAAGTCCTAGTGTCCACGTTATTACTTTTGCATATTTGCATCAACTTCAATTACATATGCTATCTAGAAACAACTATATCTCTTCCACCCTCTTTTCCATTTGACCAAAGACTTAAAAGACTTATTTGTTTGTTACTCAACAACTTATTTTGTATTGTAATAAAGGAAGGGAAAAGACATGAAGCGGGGAGAAGAAAGAAAGAAAAGAGATGAAAACGGAAGAGAAGGGCAAAAAGAAGGAGCTTAATTTATTTCTAAGTTTGCTTTAGTCGATGGAAGGCAAGGGAAGGAAAATAAATGTATCTATAAAATTCTCCTTTCTTCCAAAATGCTTCAAATTTGGGAGGAAAAGGAATACTGGAAAAATCATGAGATTTTCTTCCCACCACGTCTTTTCTTTTCTTATGAAATCCTCGAGATACTTTGAACAAAGTATACGGCCGAAGTCCTTTAATTTCTTCTTTTTTTCATCCAATTTCACCCTGTCAAACAAAAGATAGTCCTTTAATTTCTTCTTTTTTCAGCCAATTTCACCCTGCCAAACAAAAGGTAAAAAAATTTTTGGTTTGGATTTTGTTTTTATAGCTACTACAGTTACCTTTTTATTCATTTCTTCTTGCCTTTTCCTTTTGAGAAATTATCATTACCCAAAACCAATCAAAAGTCCAAGATACCCGAATTCAATCAGAAGGTCTACGTAATCGAATGTTTTGGTTAACTGTATATCCGATTACGATTAGGTTTGCTATATTTACTACTTAAATAACCAGATAATATATAGTCTAGCACACCATTGTTTGACCACATAAAAGAGCGAAATACCAATAAAAATGGTAAAAGCCATTTAACAAACAACAAACAAAATTGTATATCTAAATGAACAAGCCAATCTCAAAGTAGGACACTGCTCAGTAGCTATTAAGCAATTCATCAAAATAATTCAGGATCATTCATACCCTATAAAGTTAAGAGGAAAATTCTAGGTTACAATAGATAAGTACTCCCTCAGCCATCTGTTTCATTGTGTGTGACATCTCAAAATAGGTTACGTTGATTAGACATTTCTATCACCAGTAACACAAAATTTAACACAAATTGACAATATCAACCAGACAGATCACAGTACATCATATCTCAAAAGAGGGACCTCACTAATACAATAAAATTTAAGCCTTTTTTTGCTTATACTTATATAATGTAAAATGCAATTATACCTAGCGATAAGGATGTATATACTCGAATTTCCATGTTAAGAGCTTTTAACTTTTAACATACTTTAGGATTTAGGATGACAAGATGAAGTCTTGGCCGAATTTAAGGAAGTTTGAAAGTTTTGGTGTATGTTGGAGGAGACTGTAACATATTTGGTTTGGGTGATTTGCTACATTGTCGTTAATTCTATATTTGCTTACGTGTGATTTAGAAGGCTTGCACTGTATCATATTAGTGAAATCCTCTATAATTCTATAAAAATACAACTCAAAAAGACGCTTTTGGGTGGACTCCTGAGGCTGCACCTGACAGTCTCTAACCAATACTCCTACGTGCTTGATTTTAGTCTACCCATTGTTATATAAGCTCATGCTTCTTGGTATGGCTTGGGGGTTGTTCTTCTACAACAAGGTCACTCCATTTCCTACTATAGTAAAACTTTGTGAGTGAGGGCAAAAAGTAAAATGGCTGACGCTTATCAAGAAAACAACCTCCTAATAGTGATTGTAACACTAAAGGGTCGTTCATTTATCAAGGAGGCCATGTTCATAAAAGATTATATTGGTCTCTTTATTAATATTTTAAGAGTATAAAGATTTTTTAAATTTTAATTTTGTATTCTAAAATAAAAAATTAACACATTTAACATCATTCAGGTAAAATCAGAGGCGCTCTTTGAGTAAGTTGTCTCTTTAATTCTAGTCTCCATTGCCTTTCATTTATTGGCATAATGACAAGAGTTTATAGGATGAATAGTAATGTGTTATAATTTTGTCTTATATTATCTATTTTAATGTTTTAATAGTTAATAAGGTCATGGTTTTACCATAACCTTAGGAAGGAGTTATATTCTCACTATGACTTATTCTATTATTAGTATCGTGTATAACTTAATTCCAAGTTCAAAATTTGTAAATAATATTCTTTTGAATTATTAGACTATATTGATATAACCATTTAGTTTAAATACAGGTGTGTATTCAAAATTATTGTTTAATTAATTAAGTTTGGAGTAATTTAAGGGAATCAAAATTATAATAATCGAATGATCAAGAGTGGTATTTTGATCAATTTACCATCCAGTTTCATATCAATCATACTTTTACAATAAATACTACGCATATATGATATATGAGTCCTACTCCAAAAATGAAAAATGTTTTATACAATGAGTCAATATCTATCAAAATAAAAATAGTATATTAGGCCAAAAAAATTACGAGGTCTTGTGTGGTCATCTATGTCACACGTGCTCAGCACTGCCTCTGTTAACAAAGATTAGCATCATTGTTGTTGCTCATGTACTCTTATATCATGTAAAAAGAGAAAGAGAAGAAAAACTGAGTACATACAAGGTTTTAAACAGTTTGAAATTATGTAGCACAAATGTGGAAAAAGGTTAGATTTGACAAAATTTAAGACTCATAAGATGTCGTCGTTGTTTTTGATATTAACAATTCAGAAGAACCTAATTTTTAGTACTAATATATCACCATTGACCGAGGTTGAGCTGATAGAGTAGCCGCATCGTTTCTCACTTGGTAGAGTAGTCGTCGTTATTTAAAGAATTTTCCTTATGTCCCCTCAATGAGCCCCCATTATTACCCTGAAAAAACATATCACCGTTAGACTTTTTTTATACTAATATGTGAAAATCACTTTTTTTATGTCAAGTACTTGGAAATTGGGCTAGCCATGACTAGGGTATTAGAAGTATTATTATTGATAAAGATAAATCCTTCTCAAAACTCCTTTCTTTTGTCTCTTGTGTATAGTTTAACAAGAACTAAATTATGTGGATGTCATTTACCTTAAACGATAAAGTCTGTGGAGGTGGTGACAGAAAACTTGGAATCGAATCTCCTCTATATCACCGTATTTAATCGCTCATAGCACCAGAAAAACAGGCACTAAATTACAACACGAGATAATACTTTATTAACAAATTGACAAAATTTTGCTAGATTATAAACTTATATAGTCCATCGTAGAATCTTCCGAATATATTATAATCACAAGTAACATATTCCCTCAATCTTAGTTTATCCATTTGATTCTTCGAAGTCAAAGTTTATTAAACATCACTTTAGCCACATTTTAGCACTAATTTTTTTAATAGGTAAGAAAAAATTCTTTAGGTTGCACTCGTGGCCTCGTACAAGACCTTCACCCATTAGCCCATTACAAGCAATACTACCCCAATTCCCTCCCTCCAAATCCCAAACAAATACTTAGGGTAGAAGCATAACATTAAATGTCATCATCATGTGTAAGGGTGTTCATGGGTGGTTCGCTGTCTCGAAACAACATTTCGATACGGTGATCGAAAGCTTCGGTTCGCTCTTTTTGTGAACCGTAACCATAACCGTTTAGACCGGTTACCACCTAAGTGGTTAACTGTTTTCGATACGGTTTTTTGGTTAACCATTAACCATTTATGTTTTACTTAGTGTACATATATATTTTCTATTATTTTGTTACATATATTTTAATATTATATATACTCTAATACAAATTTATTATAAAGTGGATAATAAATCAATTGGAAAACATAACTAACACTAAGAATTCACTACATTTCCTATTTATAATGTTTATATTAGTAATAGAGTTTTCAAAAATCACATATTTCCTCTAATTGTTGTAAGTTAGTAACATATGATAGTATTCATGTAATTGTTGGAAGATATTTCACAATAATTAATTAAATAGAGAACATATTTTTTGGTATTTTGGTTACCGTTCATTCAAAATTATAACCGTAACTATACCGTTTAACCATACTTTTATCGGTTCGGTAACCATACTTTTTTAAAAAAATTATTGGTACTGTTACCACCCATTTAGATCAATTTCTCGATTTTTTGGTATCACTTTTTTATGGACATCCATAATCATTTGAGATATTTTTAAAATTGTTCCAATATGTAGAATAATATTATCACCTTTTAATAGTTTTTATTTATTTACAACTGGAGATATAGAGGTGAAAGGAATATCTTATATACTGTGAAAAATCAAAGGGTTAAACTAATAGATAAAGCGGAAGAAAAACAAAAAGGGAAAATACAAAGAAGAAGTAAATGATGCAAAAGCAATAAAAAGGGACAAGTATTAAAAAAGTGTTTTCATCTCAAAAAAGGGAATTTATCGCTAGATTATTGATTCTATTTGGTATAAGTCAAAATAAGCTAATTAATACTTTTTTTATTTTTTTAGTTGCACCATATTTCATTTGAGCACTATTTATCAACTAACTTTGATAAGTTTTCTTTCACCATTATATAAGAAAAATCATAGTCAATTAAGATCTTTTTTTTTTTTTTTGAGGGGATAGTCAATTAAGATCTTGTTAAACTCATATTGATGTGAAGGTTTCAACTTTCAGCTTTTTATAATTTTTATTTACACGCAATTAGAGATATTAATCTCTAAATAAGAGTGTTGGAGTACGTGAAAAAATTAAATGGTACAACTAAAAGAATTGTAGGAAGTAGTATGTGTAAAGAAAATTATTATTGATAAAATTATATTCGGATATTTTGATTAAATGTTCATAATTGTTTTTAAAATCTTAAGAAATCTAATATCGATTAATTACTAAGTATTCTAGATAAAAGAATATAGTTTTTAATATAAATTCTTACTTTCCACAATATATTACATTTTGTCATGTCCGATTGATATTTTAGTATATCATACTAGATTTGCGGAAGATTTGAGGGTTTTTTCCTATGCTTTTTGGGTTTTTCAACCCCAGATTTATAGAAAAAGTGATCGATTTTGAAAAGTACCTTTGTATAAGTCATTATATCAATAACTACTTTTCATTACCAAGAAGGTTTTAAAAGTGAACAACTGTCAAGTTACAATGAGTTGACTGGAATTCAGGGCTTTGACTTTACATGTGCAAGGCACGTAATTTTTTTCTTTCTTTCGCACTCATTTTTCTCAATTTTTGCTCCCTCGTTTGTCTTGCTCAATATCTATTTTCTGAAGTGGAATATGGAACCAAGAGCTGATCAAGATTGTAAAAACAATAAGAACGAAAAATAACTTTTAATAATATTTTTAAGCTTCAACATCTACTTAGGATTCCGTTAATAAGATACATTTGAAGAAGTAACTATATTTTAATCAAACATGCAGAATAAACGTTATTTGTTTCTCATATAAACTCTAGACTATAATATATAATCTTTCTTTTATTTTTGGTGGTGGAAGCTATCAAATATCTACTTGATTATTTAACTCAAAATTGGAAATACATAAACTATTGACAAATACAGCCTACCCGCAAATTTTCACGACCTCTTTCTGTTAATAAACCTAGACAATATATCCCTTTAGAAACACCACCTATAAATAGACTTGAGGTTTGGACAATATTTTTCTTTAGAAATATCAACCATCAACAGACTTGGACATTTAATAGGGATCCTAACCATGTAATTTTTGAATGTCTAGATCGGGAGTATTGTGATGATTCTTGGAGAACTCACCACCCATATGCCTTTTTTGACATCTTTCTATATTTCTATTTTGGATTGACAACCTATAGCCTTGTTGACAAAACGCCATTACAAATCGGAGGCTTAGTGTTTTTTTATTTGCTATTCAAGATGTTGTGACTAATGCATGGAATGAAATTGTCTTTGGATCTCCTATGTTTGTGGTGCAGCGAAGGGCACAAAAGTAGTCAAGGCGTGTCGCCAATAGTGTCTAGATATAAAAGGGATTGTGGTATTCAATAATGGAGAGTGTTTACTAATGAATTGCAAAGACCTCAATCTTTACTGGGGACTTTAGATATGTTTGGTCGTGTCCATGAGAAACTCATAAAGTGCCTAGAAGAGGTCATGTTGTAATGGTGGTACCAGAAGTAGAAAGCTAAGTTTAGATATGACCAACCGGGAGATGTAAGGACCTCGTTCTTTTATAAAATGTGTTGAAGTTCACAAGCACAACAATCAAGTATATTCTTTATGTTTGGGGAATAATGAATAGACTTCTGACCAGACCGAAATCTAGAATTTGTTTGTGGATCATTATAAAATTTTATTCATCCCTTCGTCCCCCTCCTTCCCTTCTTTTGGAAGCCCAAGCCTACATCCCCTTGGTTTCATGGCTTGCCAATTCTTCAGCCTTCACACGAGCCTTAGTTAACGACCCAATTAATTGCTGAGGAGATTCGTCATGCAACCTTTAGTATGCATTGCCTTAAATCTCCTGTGCCGAATGGTTCTTCTCCCTTGTTCTTCAAACTATTTCGACATGTTATCGAGTCCAACAACACACAACTAGTTTTGTCATTTGCCTCAGGGCTTTTTTTTGCTCATAGACTTCGAGAATTTTTTTTTTGCTTTAATAGGTGAATCATTTTAGGCCCATTAGCCTATGCAATACAGTTTACAAGATAATTGCCATAAGTTTAGTAGGCCTATTAAAACTTGTCATAGCAGATTCGATTGGCCCAGCAAAACACCTTTGTCCCAGGACAAAGTATGGCATATAGTACTATTTTAGGGTATGAACTAATTAGCTGGCTTAATAAACACAATTCAGTGAATAAATGTTATGGTGTGCTAGCGGTGGATATTAAGAAGGTTTATGATTGTATTAGATGAGATTTTGCGTTGATGGTCATGCAAGTTATGGGATTTTCTCAAATTTGGCTTAATTGGATCTATTAATGCATATCTATGGTCCAATCCTCCTTGTTGATAAACGGCGAGCCTATACCTTTTTTCTCTAAGTATAGCATTACAACAAGCTATTCCTTATCCCCTTTTTTGTTTATCCTCTGCATGGAAGTTCTCGTGTGTAGATTAAAAAGAGCCCGGGTTGAGAAGAAAATTAGGGTATTAGAGTAACCGTAATGCACCTGAAATTAATCATTTGTTTTTTGTTGACGATCCGTTGCTACAGCATACCCAGATTCATGTCGTGCTTTGCAAATTGTACTTGATGATTTCTGTATGCTTTTAGGTGAAATAGTAAGTTTTTAGAATATCTGTCAAAATCAGTCGGCAATACACCCTCAAATTTCGTCCTTTTCATGCGTAAGCCACTAGGATTCCGTATTAATCATGCAATTGATGTGTATATGGGGTGTACGATGGAAATAGATGGTAGGCATCCGATGGTGTTCCAACGTTGGATTCCTAAGCTAGTTAAAAGCATTTCTTCTTAGCATTTTTCGTTCCTGTCTCAAGTTGGGCGCATTGTTTTGATTAACTCAGTATTGGCAACCATGCTTTCACATGTTATTGCGGTTTATTTGTTACCTCAAAAGCTGATGAAGTGCACCTCCTCGATGATTATTCGGTTTTGGTGGAGGGGTTGCAAGGCCACTAAGCCAATATATTAGAGGAATAAAGAATTATTGGTTAGGCTAAGCATGAAGGCGGGGTGAGATTACGGGATATCCATAAGGTTAATGTAGGAATTGTTTACAAGGCGAATGCATTCCCCTCCCCATAACCTACTTTCACGAGTTATCCATGCTAAATATTGCGCTTCTCCAATTACACTGGCCAATTGTCTTAGCACATCCAAATCTTGTTCGTGAAGTATATGCAGTATGGTAAGAGTTGTAGGTGTTATAAAGGGTGGTATTGCATGTATAATTTGCAATGGTACATCCACGTTAATTTTGCATCATAAGTGGGTAAGGGGTCAACATATATAACACTTGCAAACTTCCCCTGCTCCCTGTGACCAGGGTACAACTCCAACTGTGGTGACAAATATAATTGACTCAGTTACCACTAGGCGCATCTTAGCAATTCACCTAGGAAGACGGCCCAGACCGTGATTATTGGCAATGTTCTAAGAATGGTGATTACTCTATAAAATCAGGGTATTGGTGGTTGCAGTGTCATGGGGAGCATCGTGGAGACAGCTTCGGGAAATAGTTTTCAGGATCGGAAAATTTTGCTACAATGGAAGATCTTTGTTTGGAGGATGCTAAATCAAGCACTTGCCACATCCTTAACGTTAGCTAATAGAGGTCTTCGATTTGATTCAAATGCGAGTTTGGTTGTAATACTAGTGAAACACCAGAACATCTCTTCAGAGATTGTCCAATTATGGACCGTGTGTAGAAGGCTTACTCTTTGGGCCTGCAACTGCCTCATCACCCTGCAATTTTCCTTGCAGGCTTGGGTGCGTAACCTTTTGTCTTATTTATTGTTTTGTGCAGGCACAAACTCGCTCAATCAAACTCCACTAGCGCTTAAATTGCTACCTTGTGGAGTATTTGGTGCCATCGTAAGGACAGAAACGTTCAACTATGGCACGATTATTTTAACTTCTTTTAGGATCGAATGCTTTGGAATATTCTATTCTTATAGAAGCCACCACTTGAAATCCTACTCTGATGTGGTGTTTAGGCATGTGAAAGTTAATCATGTACTATTTTAAAACTCATTGAAGAAAATAGCAGGTGAGGACAACAACGCAAGATTACTTGGTCTCCTCTGTAACGCCTTGTGTAGCTACCCAAAAGTAGACTTTGTCAAATGGTTCGAGGTTTGCCAACTTGTACACCAGTTGTGATTAAAGTGCATGGAGCATGGAAAAGCAAGCAACGTGTTGGAACTTGGCGAACAACTATTGCTTGGAGTATGTGGTGGAATCACGAAGTTGCAGATGGGACAGTGAAAGTTTTTTCTCCTTATCCAACACAGACTGAATTTCTCGCTATCTTACAAGGTCTATGAATAAAATTATGTTGTATAATATGAGCACTATAAGAGGGGGGTGAATTATAGTGAGAGAATAAGCTATACTTTTTGCAGAATTAAAAGTAAACTTGGGAACAAACAAAAGGAACACGAGAGATTTAGCGAGGAAAAACTTCATAGGCCTAGTAGGAAGAAACAACCTCGACCACAAGGGATTTTAAACAACTTTCCACTATAATAGGCCAAAACAACTCTGATTACAACCTATTACTTTTCTCTCGATTCTCAACTTAAGTCACTCAACTCAAGTTCCCAACGATAGTTCCCACAACTGACGTTCCTCTCAAACTTCACTCGAAGTTCCTTTCTCTTTCTCTTTCTCTTTCTCTTTCTCTTTCTCTTGCTTCACTCAAAGCTTCTCACACTTACAAGAGTTCACTCAAACCCTTTTCTCAAAAATACACTTTGTAAAACAATGGAAGAGTAATAAACTCGATTAATGTAAGTATGAATTCTCTTAAGGAAAAGGCACTGACTCTTTTAGATAACTAAGACAAATTAGCTAAGTCAGACACACTTTGTTCAAATGAATTAGACGCCTATTTATAGACAATTAAGACAAGACATGTACTCCACTAATTATACCATTATCACATGATCTCCATGATTTTGATTAATTAATTAAATTAAATTAATTATTCCATGTCATGTAAAACATCCCACTAATCCACTACTTCACTCCATAACGGAAGCAATACGAAACTTGGAGAATAATTAAACTCTTTTAAATCAATTAAACACTTGGAGGATAATTAACTAAGCCACTAAATCCACTAACTACAAAAACGTGTAGCAGTATCTTTCTAGGCGTGTAATCCAGTTTTTAGGAAATAAAATAATTTATTTACTTTAGCTTGTTTTTAGGAAAAATATCTTCTTAAAATATCTTTGATAAAATCGAACAACAATTTTATATTTTAAAAATCGGAAAGATATTATTTTTGAAAACAAAATCTTTTAAATAAAATATAAAAGATAAAAAGATAAGATTTGAAAATCGGTTAAATTATTAAAATCAGTAAATCTTTTTAAAATATTTTCCTAACAAACTTAAACTAAATTCCTAAAATAGTGGATCTTAGTTAAAACAACCCTAAAAACTCTAACAAATATATTGGGCGCATATTTAGGTTAGGCGCACAACATTAGAGACTCTTAGGAGTTCCTAAGTCAGTTTTAAGTCTTGTTCCCTAACCTTGTTCCTATAGTGTCAGGTTTGTTCCTTTCATGGGAACAGAACCAAGTTCCTTTGAGAATTCACCACGAACTTAATTAAGCTTTTACTCAACCTTAACATGAAGATAATAAATACATCCTAATGTATTCTAATCTTCATTCCATGCTTGATTCTTCACCACTCGAACATCTTTACTTTGATCTTGATTAATTCTCCGTTTTAATCTTCAATCAAGTATTCTCTTAGATCGAGCATGAATTACCTTGCAACAACATAAATAAAATATACTATGTCTTTTGTGGTTAGGTCATCTTCAAAACTCAAGGGTCAACACATTACGTGAAACAACTAATAGTATTGCTTGGACAGACTCATATGTGGCATTCTAAGCTATCTTAAGTCCAGTAGCTGCAAAGATTGCATATCAGCCAATCGTCTATCATATCATTTAGTTAGCTACCCAAGCTCAGTTTGTTTGCATTTCTGAAGTACTTTGTTTGTGTGTTTATAAGACCCATAATCTTGCTAGTAAAGTAAGAAAAGAGTCTTATTAGCTTTTACTTGGTGGTTTGGTGTTTGTAATTTTCTATTGTAAAAAAAAAAGACTTGGATAATAATTCTATTCTATATGTGAACTACTAATCCTTTAGTATCCATCCTTAATTATGTAAATACCCCTAACTACCAACAAATATTACAAAACCAATATAAATCTATTATATAAGGCAACACGTGGACGGCACCAAAAATAAAATATAGAAAAAGAAAGAACAAAGAAGGCTAACTACCTTCTTTATGTGGATTCCTTATTAGCCCTATAAATGAAGGACCCCAAGTGCTTCATTTGTGGGGCTAATGAGGAATCCACATTGCACAATATTCGGGACTGCCCAACAGCTCGTATGGATGGGGCTAAGCTTGGTGGTCCAGCGGACAAACCGCTTTTCTTCCAACAACTCTTGCAACTATGGGTTACTAGCAACCTCAAACACAAAGATGAGGATGGCTTTCCTGTTTGGGCCACTTTGTTTTGCATATCTATTAGGTGGTGTTGGAGATGGAGATATTGCTTCATGTTTGGTAGAGCTAACGATGTTCCGCAAGACTTAGGTGGTTTTATACATGTTCGGTACAACGAAACAAGGCGTAGCCTTGATGCTAACATTCAGAGACTGCAGAGGAGCAAGGTTAGGAATGAGGAAAGTTACATCATCTAGAAATACCCACCCATAGACCGGTACGCGTTGAACAGAGACAGAGCAGCCAATGGCTCCCCAGTCATGCTGGGGGAGGAGCCATACTGAGGGATAGTGGGGTAATGGTCTCAGCATTACTAATTTTGGGCATTGAACGTCTTTTAGAGCTGAAATAATGGCGCTTGATAAAGGTCTTGAGTTGGGCTAGGGATCTCAAGATTGATAAATTGGTGGTGCAATTGGACAATCAAGCTTGTGTGCAGATTCTCCAGAGTAATGATGGTGGCCGAAGTGAGCACACACATATTTTTAACCAATGCACAAAGATGATTATTAATTTTTCGAATTAGGAAGTACACAGTACTCATGTCTATCGTGAAGGGAACCGAGCAACACATTGGCTTGCAATCATGGAGTTACTAACCCTCCCCCCCCCCCCCAATTATCATGAATTCTGCTCCTAGTGGTTTGGTTAACATTTTAAATGAGGATGCTCGTGGAGTTGGTTTTTCACGTTTCTTTCCTCCTTAATAGCGTCTTGTATTGTTATTTTAGTGTGTTTCTTTCTTGTTTTTTGTTCGTGTTCTAGTTGTTAGTTTGTTTTTTTACTTCTCTTGGTATTGTACCTCCTTTGAATTAAAAAACATACTTTAATTAAACAAATAAAAATTAAGATCATTGTATCTCTACCTTCATTATATATGAAGAGTTTTATATAATTTCGCACAAATCGCGTGTATAGAAGACTAGTTCATCCATACCTCAAGCTCAATGGATACACAATTTTTTTAAATAAAAACCCTATTCCACCACCAGCATGGTTATCCCAACCTACGTCAAATGAACTGTAGAGTACAAACTACAAAGGGTTACTTAACATGTATTTTCTCGTTTTCCTTTAAAGCCAGGATCCATCAACAGACTTAAACAATATTTTTCTATAGAAACGCTAATGATTAACAGATCTAGACAATGTTTCCCTTTAGAAAGGTCATCTCGCTGCTATAAGAATGAGAAAAATATATGTTTATCACCTTGCTAGACTTCGTCCAGTTGCTAACTTCACTTATATATACAAGAATCTCATAGTAACTAAGGCCACATACGGCGACCAAAGAAACAAAAAGGGGGAAAAGGAGCCAAGAAGGAAACACATTAGCCAATTGGTAGGTAAGAGCTCGTAGTATGAATATGTCGAGTGCCAATACCATCAGCATCAAATAGTTTTTCCAAGTGTTCCTTACCTTAACTGATAGCTCATAGTAAGCTGCTAGAAATTCTTCCAATGCAAAATAAGCAAAATACACAAAAATGACGAGAGTTACCATGAAGAAGTTGTTTGCAAATTAGATCTTGGGGAAGGGAGTAGGATGAGCATCCTACACCTTCTCCAAAGTGACGTCGTTTTATGTTTTAGGGGGGCCAAAAATTTGGCTAACTTTTGGCAGTCTTTTTGAAAGTGGGCCAGCTCTTCCATTTCAAGCTTTTGTATTTTGTTGCTTACATCACTCACTCATTCACTCTCTTTCTCTCTCATTTATTTTTCAAGAACCATTTCAATTCTCTCTCTCATTTATTTTGATTCTTCATTTATTTCTCCCTGATTTTCGTTCAATTCTATCATAAATTCCCAAAAGTTGATATTTGATTCTATTTTCCGTTTAGCATTTTTAAAACTTTGCATGATTTATGCACTCAATTTGGAAAATGGGGGATATAAATGGAAATGATGGAATTTCAATTGATAATGTTAATTCTTCTAATGCAATGGGAGATTTTGGTGATGGAGGAGAAAGAGAAGAAGATGAATTACCAGGAAATTCTGGTATTTATTTGTTGAAATAATTTTTTGATGTACAAATGCATATGGTTTGTTGTGCAACAATATATGAGTGTACATTTTGTATTTCTCCGTGATCAAAGTAATGACTATCAGTGTACATTGTGATTCATCCTTATTGTGCTGGTTGTGGTACCTTTTTTTTATTACTAGCTCCACCTACAGTTGCATGCACATGTTCGTACCTTGTACATTTAGTCATACACAATGAACATTAAGGCAACTATAATGTACACAGAACAAGGTCGACTCTATAAAATAACTTGAACATCCAGTCATAACAACATTGTACATTCTGGTTTAGTAATTGAACAATCTTGCTAGAACATTTGTACATTGAGTCATATCCAGTGAACATTCAATCAAACAATAATATATATTTTGAGTTATAACCAGTGAACAATATCAGCTTCATAAAATACCTTGAACATTCAGTCATAACAACATTGTACATTCAAGCATAGAAATTGAACAATCTTGCTATAACATCGTACATTGAGTCATTACCAATGAATATTCAATAAAACAATATTGTACATTGAGTCATATCCAGTGAACATATTGAATTTCAGCACTTTGAATTGTGGCACCTGGAGCACTATGAGGTATGGGACTGTAATTGTACATATTGAATTTCATCAGTGAACAAAAATCAACGCACCAGTGCACAAAGAAACAAAGATGACAAATTACTCACTTGACATCAGCTTCAGGAATTGGGTTACTTTCAAGTGGCAGGGTGTCATTGTACATTTTGATTTTGTTAATGAACAACCACGAAGCCAAAATGTACAAAGAAACATAATAAAATAAAAGTATTCATTTGGCATCCTAGTTGCATGTAATGTTTCACTCTCACTTGTGGGACTGTCAGTGTCATTGTACATATATTGAATTTTAATGAACAACCATAGTCTATCATTTGTACCTTTATCCTAGTAATGCACAATCAATTTCACTTAATATACAACAATGTAAATAATAAGAAGTAACCACAGTTTGTTTGCATGTTCATAAAAATAACAACATAGTTCATATGTTCAATGGAAGTCCATCATTGTACAACAGAAAAATTAACAATGTAAGTCAATTGTTCAAATCAAATTTCATCATGCAGCCCCATAAAATCGCCAATAACACACAATGAACAATAACAGACATCCAAAGTACAATCCTTGTGATATAGTGAACAAAGTGATAACACACAATGAACAATACAGACATTTAAAGTAGAGGTTCAAATATTTCATCAGATTTTTCCCCTTTGCTCTCAAAAGGGTGGCCAATGGTATTTCTTCACTTTGTGTTCTTGCAATAACCCCAAAAAAACGAAATTTAGTAAATAAAGGACGAAATTTAAAAAACGAAATCATTAAACATGGAAGGAGGACAAGATTACCCAATTGTTGGGATATTGAACAAAATTTGGGGTATTGAATGAAATATTTGCAAAATTTATGACTAATTTTTGGGATGGTGGAAGATAATTATAGTGGATTGGAAATATGAAGGTTGGAGGTTATAGAGTTTTTGCATTTTTTGGAGAGAGAAAATGTAGAGGGAAGTGAAATGATGAAGGTTGAGTGTGGAAAAGTGAGAAGTGGGATGGTGATTTACCCGCATTTAGTGGTGAACAGTAACTGTCAAATCAGTTATTTTTTGAATTTTCGACATGTACACTGAAAGTAAGGAAATGTAAATTGGCTGTCAAATTAATTACTTTTTGCATGTTCATTGGTGCGTTTTATTCTTCTTGCCCTGCGTTTTGTAGCTTGTGTAGGATGCTCGTCCTACACCTCATTCCAACATCTACTTATTGGAAGTTGTTGGTGTATGCCTTGTGCCCGGTACAGGCTCCAAATGAAGTTTTTCTTGTGGGATACTTGGGCAATTATCAGTACATGAACTGCAGTAATTTGATCAAATACAAGTATTGTTAAAAAAGAGTTGAGATGATATGATTTTGTTGTGATAAAAATATAGGGAAAGACGGGTTTGGGGAAGGTGCAACCAAACTACACAAAAACCATGAAAAAAGAAATTTAGTTAGTGCAACGAAAAGAAATCTACTAGGAATTTTCTTTGAAATTTGCTCCTTTACCTTTGAAATTAACTGGGAACTTTCTTTGTAATTTACCCTCTTTCCCAGAAATGACCATACTCTAATTTCTACAGAAAATTTTCAAATATCAACTTAATTGCATCAGAGAAGGTAGTCTATAATTTTCTGGCAGATTAAAAAACGAAAGATTAATACTTCAAAAGCCCAACATTTTCGAGGCCCGTACTGACGTACTGACACTTGGAGGAGGGAAGAAGGATTCTAGTTTCAACATAAACACTTCATGTAAGCAAAAGTTAAGAAATTTTCAATCAAACATGAACAACGTCATGTTTTTCCTATAAATTTAGACTACAATCCTAAATATGCCTCTGAATTTAGCTGATGCTCGTTGAAGCTATCAGCTATCTGCTTAATTCCTGAACCCAAAATTGGTGATACATAGATTACTGACTCTACAGAAGATAACCAACATGCAAAATTTGTCAAGTTTGTCAATGAAAACTCTTCTTACAACATTCTCAATTTCACATGATAAAACTAGACAGGGGTGCCTCATTCATCATCCTTTCCAAGGTTGGTGGTAGCATAGCCTGCTGAACCGGATATTTTACCAGAAGAAAACACCTCTAGTACTCCATTTAGTACTCCATTTAGAGATGACACGTCATGAAAGCTTTCTTGAAAGATTTTTCAAACCACATCCCACACATTTAAGAATGACAGTGCCTGATGAAGGATCAGGCTTGATCGCAAATTTAACACCCAGAAAGTCTTTTATGAGCCTCAACACTTCTATTCCATAGGGAGAAAGTTTCCCCACACGGATTTTCGAAACATCTTGTGGACACAGAGCACAAAGAACATACAATAAGCCCTGCAAACACAGTAAATGAAAACATAAATTTGTTTAGTAAGTGTGATGGGGTTTTGAAGAGCCACAACACAAAAAAGGCCTCGGCATAAGAATTTGGTTGAGGATTAATCTAACGATGAAAACCCAATTTTGACAGGATATCAAAAAAGAGAGGTTGACGGTTACTGCTTCATTTACGTTTCTTCAGTTTATGAACACATTTCAGCCCAATGATTCAAAAGGCGACATTTTTATTGTTCAACAAGTAAGCAGGAGAACATAAGCAATCCAGGTCGTACTTGTGCCAAGATCATGAAAATTTTTTGGGGCCAGCAGGTAAAACAAGGACAACATATTTGGGGAGAACAGCGTTATGCAAGACTATCAGACTTAAAATGCTGACGTTTAAAGAAATTACGATTTACATAGAAGTCTCTAGAAAATAGAAGGGGCATCCCTTCAAATAGTGCTTATAGACACTGCACAAAGTGGTTAGATAGTCCATCAATGTCACTGATCATACAGCAAAATGATCATATGTTATCAGATCAAGCAATATTTTTTCCCATCACAGTCTAGCTAGCTAGGAGTCTAGGACCTTAGAAACTAGCTCATCTACAAGTATCTAATGTTTGTTGTAAATATGAATGTTAAAACCATCATCTGCTTGCTCAATTCCACCAAGTAAAGAAAAATGATAAAGGTTTTAACATTTACAAAGCAAAATCTCTAGAATAATCAAGTACGCTATCCAAGCATACTTGAAGCCACAACATAGAGTTGTAAGAATATATATAGAATAAATTCACACGAAAACACTTCTTATATGAGAACATGAGGACAGTGGAATTATAATCCATTTTACTGAAAATATAATCCTTTTTTGACATATAACATTATAATTCTTTTTCCTGAAAATTATAATCCTTTCCGAAAATTGGCTCCGCAAGGAGAAGAGATTATAACTTAGCCAAAGTGGATTATATATTGGCTAAAAAGGATTATAACAAAATGTTCTCATGGGAACTTAACTATATATATATATATATATAATCTCAAAGCAAGAAGTCAGACTTTCCGTAAAACCACATAACATACCAATCTTTCTTATTACGTCAGAGCACAAACCTGATGTGTTGAATCCACTACTCCCCCCTGCTCTATTTCAGCTAGTAAAGCAGAAGCAATTTGAACACCAACAACATCAGCTGTCTTCAGATCTAACTTCTCATCTTCAATTTCAGTCGTCTCCTCTCTTCGTGGGTAAGAGACAGCAGTATCAGCAGAGATGTAGCATCCAGAAGTGGTTTCAGCAACCAGCGAAACCCCAAAGCCTGGGGACCTGAATCAGGTGGAGAAAAGTTCACATATTTTGGACAGGGAAACCTCATACAATAAACTGGAATTTGTGCTATAAAGGAGTGAGAAAATAGATAAAAGAAGAAGAATTAGATAGAAAAGTCCAGAGAGAAAAAGGTACGTTTGTATTGCTTAGCTCAGTGTGACCATCCCTTCACAAACTTCCCATATTCAAGTGGTAGGGAACTCTCTCATCACAAACTAAGAGTAAGAATAATGTTCTAAAAACCTTTCCTACTCCTTTCTTTGCTTTGTTTATACCGCTTTCACAATATCCCTTCTGCCACTTTTCCCCTTGTAAGTTGTAACTAATTGTGTCAGCTAAAAATAACAATTGCTTCCTACTGCCAGCTACTAATGATAGTGGAATGGATTCCTTATTATATCCTGACATAAGTAATAAGAGATTCAGCCATGCCAAAATTCCTTGGCTCCTTGAATGCAAATCAATACATAGCTTAATCAAACAGGATACTCGACTCTCCTATTCCATGACAATGTTTCAAAAATCATTTTGACCACAAAAATTAAACTAAACGAGAGTAATCCTTTACAGCCTCAAAAATGTCTCAGTATCATGCATTAAAGCTGAGAAGTGTACTTGAGATGGAGAGAGAAATCATAAGCAAAAGGAAACAGAAGCTCACTTTCCAGCTTGTGCACCAGCCTTGTGATCAGTAAAGATGCGGACATCAGGAAGCAAGTTATTGAAAATCCCACGTGCAGAATGTATAATTGTATTTTCAAACTGAGTCGAAACTCGAGTGGAAAAAGAAACCCCTCTTATGCGCTTTACCATTCCCTCATCAATCCAGTTCACTGCCTGAACAATAAGGATATTAAGAAATATAAATCAAGAAAAAAAAGAAGGCTAAGCAAGAAATACTTACCGTTAAATTACTATGCACAATTGGTACTGATAAAGCTACTTCTCCGCCACCCAAAGGAGGAACCCCACGGCTCTCAATTTTCAGCTGCAGGCCTTCTGATGGTACTCCAAAGCGTTTCAAAATGTTCAAGGTAGTTGACCGGAAGGTATCAACAGATGGATCCTTAGCATCATTTGTTATACCTGATAAGAAGACAACTTATGTCACTCAAAATTTAAGTAGCACCCTGGAGATGACAAAAAATACTATATCATGCTCAGGAAATTACAGAAAAGGACAATTGTTTAAAAAGATGGTGCACATGTGACATGTGGACAATCTTTATAAGCAAATATAGGTAAAATATTTAAGTCTTTGGTTCCTATCTAACAGTCCTATTTAGTATTTTGATATTTTCCATATCTCTATATTTTAAAATCCCAAATCAGCTAAAGACCATGAAAACCAATAGTATGTGACAACTTCCAATACGCTTATACCATCAGCTGGCTAGCAGAGCTATTTCATTATGGTGATAGTAATAGCATTATATGCTTCTCTACTCTAGTGATTTAAGGTCACCGATTGCATACTCCGGAAAAACATCAAAACTAAATCCGGCATCATGGTTGCCCAGACAATTGTTTTGTCGTCAACAAAAAATACATTTTACTGTAACTATGTATACAGAACACACCATAATTCAAATTAAGAAGAATACCGCAGTCCGATTCCAATATTTCCAGAAGCACAACAATGAGAAAAATGTTCCACAAATATATGTCAGATAAATACCTCTTCACTATATATATTTATTCATAACTAACTAAAAAAGGGGGAAATTTCAAATGTAAAAAACACATAAGTTTGTACTCTTAAATACATAAAACAACCGAATTCAAATTGAAAAACACAAGATGAATACACAAAGGCATTACCTTTGAGGTTAATTGAAAGGGGTCTCTTCCCAAACAATCCCAAAACAATCAAAGGTTCCAAAAAGTAGCCAATTGAGCGACTCAATCCACAATCATGAGTAAGATATTTCCCACCCATCACAATTCCAGGCTTGTACTTCAATTTTGTACCTAAATTCGTAAATCATTCAAAACATCAATATAAAAAAATTGTTCAAACCCTTAAACCCTAAATACCAAAAAACCCTTAAACCCTAAATACCCAAAACCCAAAACTGAATTTGGTGCGCACCAGTTTCGTTGATTTCGACATGGCAGTCATCGCAGACTTTCTCGAGGAGTCGAAGAAGAGAGACTTCATGAGGACGAAGGCCGGGAATGGTCTCATTAGATCGAATTTGGTCGATAAGAATGGGAGTTGAGGAAAGTGTTGAGAGAAGAAGACGCAATCTTAGGTTTTGGCTGCCTTGAAATCTCATATAGTTTGTCTTCACCATCTTCGTCGATAAGAATGGTAGTTTACTGAAGAAGCTCTGCTTTGACGGCGGGAAATAAATTGGCGTGGTTTTACTCTCTTCCTATTTTCCTGCTCTATACAATTTTCTCGTCAGATATTGGAGGAGGGTAAAGGGAAAAGGACCTTCAGACGTTTTGCCGAAAGACTGTCTCCTTCTACTGCTGACGAAGCTATAACCCAATCCGAATCCGACTTGAAAGATCATATTTGGTTTGAAATTGATTAAATGGGTCGATAGTATATACGGACTCAATCTAAAGTTAATTAGGTTATGAATCTTATCGTATCTTATATAAGGGTGAGAATACCGCACGTCTGGAGCACAAAGTCTGAGGGAAGACTTTGGGGAGTTTTGCTCCAGACTGCCGGTAATTAGTTGAAATGGAAAGGTGAGTCTGGGAGTGAGTTTTGGTTTTCCCAACTCACTCTCAGACTTGCTTTGGGCCCCACAACAGATTTTTTTTTTGTCTTCCTTCAATGCAACAAAACTCATTTTCCTTCTAAAAAAAGCAACGGTAATATTTTGCCCAATAAAAATGAGCTGGTTATGTTTTTTCAAAAAGAAAAAATTTGGCCAACGGTAATATTTTGTGAAAATGCTTATAAATAGGCTTTTGTTTGTATAATTTATCATTCTTCCAAATTCTCCTATATCAATTTTCTCTTTCTCTCCAAATTCTTCCAAATTCAACCTATTGTATTTTATAATGGATCCAAATCAAAATTTTGATTTGAATTCTCTAATGAGCTTACTGCAAAACAATGCCCAATTTCAAACTTTTGTTGCTCAACAAAACCAATCCGAAAATTCTCAATTTTCAAATTTCTCTACCCCCATTCCTAATAATATGGAAAATGTACAAGTGCAAACTTTTACCCAATTTCTCCAGACTAGTGATAATATGGATCAATCTCCTATTACACCAATCAGTATTGGATCCAATTCCGGTAACCCATTTGTAGATAACGTAGGCATTGAAGAGGGGGAAGATATTGATGTTACTACAACTACACGTACTGCTGCTCCTACTGTTACACGTCTCAAAGTAAGTCAACCCAGAGAGAAAAAAGGGGTTAATTGGACGATAGAAGATGAAACACTTCTTGGTATGGCGTGGAGTAGTACTACCAAAGATGAAGTAAATGGCAATTCACAAAGAGCAGATGCCTACTGGGGGAAAATTTGTGCATTCTTCAATGAAAATAGGCAAACAAATCAAACTGAACGAGAGGTAAATCCTTGCAAACAACATTGATGGGCAATTAATAATGCACTTGGAAAGTTTGCAGGGTGTTATGCCAAGTATGCAAAGAGGAGTGGGTTCAATGAAGCCTTGAAACTCTCAGAGGCTCGTGCACTTTACCAAAGTCTCTACAATACAAAGTTCCAGTACGATCATGTATGGAGTATTGTGTGTGAAACATATAAGTTCAGAGCTGAACTTAAGAGCAAACATAAGAAAGGCAGCGAAACTGATTCATCAAAAAGGAATAAGATTTCTGAATCAGGAGACTACACAGTAAGTGGGGATGATGTTGAGGCTTTCCATGAAGTTGATGATCCCCGACCAACAGGTCAACAAGCTGCAAAGAAACAACTAGCTGCCCAGAAAGGGAAAAAGCATCGAGAGAGATCATAATGAAGCCATATCAGCTGCAAAGAATATTGAAGAGTCACGTGCACAATCAATGAGTCGTATGGCAGATTTGAAAGAGCAGGAGCTTGAAAATCAACTACTTTGTGCCGATATCACCAAAATGGCTCCTTTCCAAAGAAAGATTCATGAGAAGAAGTTGCAAGCACTTGCGGAAAAATATGGATGGACTTTTGATGATTAGGTTACTTTCAACTTGCTAAATTTTATTATGTTTATTAATGTTTATTTATGTTGTTTTAATATGTTGTAGCTATGTTTCAGTTAAGCATGTTTTTAATTTATGAACTTATGTTACTTCTTAATATTAATAATAATTAATTATTTTCTTGATTAACGTTAAGTATAATAATTATTAGTAATATTATTGATAATAATAATCACAACAATAATGGTGAACTGATTCCAACTTTTAAGTGAGTTGTCACCTCCAAGTCTATATCAATGCATGACTTGTTACCTCACATCCATCTTTTCAGTAACTTTATCAGATATTATTGCACTTTTTTTTTGAATTATTGTACCAAAGATCAGTGCATTACTGTTGTAGTACTCATTGAGTTATTTGAATATTGTGCATTGAATCATTAACCTCTACACCTTGTATATATTTACCTATTTCTGAGCTCAAATTCTCATAACAACCTTTCCACAAATCCTCTGAACAATTATAAACCTCAAGGCATAGTAATAATGTCATACTTTAACCCTCCCAACAACTTTGATGAATTGTATGATCAAACATATGATTCATATATGGGGGGTGACGACATTTCCACACGTTTAGTAGATGATATCCTAAATCATGTGATTGAAGATACATCACCTTCAAAACCTACAAAAACAAGAAAGAAAAGAAAAAACACAGAAAGAAACCGTGAGGAAGGGCATGAGCGCATATGGAATGATTATTTCTCAAGCAACCCGGTGTATAGTGCACAACAATTTTGCCGAAGGTTCCGAATGAGAAAGGAGTTATTCCTTCGCATCGACAATGCTCTTGAAAATCATTCTACATATTTTCAAGAAAGAGTTGATGCTGTTGGTAGGAAATCTCTCTCCCCACTTCAAAAATGCGTTGCTGCCATTCGGTTATTGGCTTATGGAGTGGCAGGTGATGCCGTAGATGAATACGTGCGAATTGGTGGATGTACATCACTACAATGCTTGAAGAACTTTTGTAAGTGTGTGATTGAGGTTTTTGAACCTCATTACTTGAGAAGGCCAACGATCGATGACACTCGACGTCTTCTTCAAATCGGGGAATCCCGTGGATTCCCTGGTATGCTAGGTAGTCTCGATTGTATGCATTGGCAGTGGGATAAATGTCCCACGCATGGCAAGGTCAATACACTGGAGGTCATCAAGGTGTACCAACAATGATATTAGAAGTTGTTGCTTCTTATGATTTATGGATTTGGCATGCATATTTTGGTGTCGCGGGATCTAACAATGATATCAATGTCTTGGATCGATCCCCGATATTTGATGAGTTGCTTGAAGGTCAAGATCCTGAAATCCATTACACGATAAATGGAAGCACGTACAATATAGGATACTATCTTGCAGATGGTATCTATCCTGAATGACCTGTTTTCGTCAAAACCATTCCTCGAGCAAACATGTTATCTGAAAAAAGAAAACTATTTGCTCAACATCAAGAAGGTGCAAGGAAGGATATAGAACGATCTTTTGGGGTGCTCCAAAAGAGATTTGCGATTGTTTGCAATCTCGTACGTTTATGGAAAAAAAGTGAAGTTGGTGATATCATGAAAGCATGCATCATATTACATAATATGATTATTGAGGATGAAAGAGATGATACTGAATTGACCACTAGCGTTAACTATACGGTAGCAAGGAACCAAAGTGAAGTCCACAACTTCATACCGACTACTTAGAAATTTATGTAAACCGGAGCAGCTACTTTGAAAATCATACGCGAATTCGCAACCGAGCCCAATGTCACCAAATGCAGCACGATTTGGTGGAACACATATGGTCGCGTTTTGGAGGAAACGCTAATTAAATTTCGTGTGTAATTTTGCAATTTTGTGTGTAATTTTGCAATTTTGTGTGTAATTTTCAACTTCGTGTGTAATTTTCGTGTGTAATTTTTCAATTTCGTGTGGTTGTACTTCTTTTGTAGTTTAGCAATTATGTATGCAACTACTTCAAGTGTACTCAGTTTGTGTCCCGTAATTTATATAACATTAAAGTAATCCTAAAATCTTAAATTTATAATTACATAAATTATAATTTTAATGGTATAATAGTCGATAAATATTCGAACTATATATTATCATCATATTAAGTAATTAACATTGTAGAAAAAAAACATAAAATAAATGTTATATAAAATAATATATTCAACTTTTGGTATAGAGTTTGGAATGAGTCTGAGGGATAAAGTGTAAAACTGGAATGAATCTGGAGTGAGTCTGAAGAATAAAAAGTAGGTAAAAATTAGTGGAAAGCTGATGTGGCACAGTCTGAAGGTTGGGTTTGGATCTGAGGGATAAACTCACTCCAAAAAGGGAATTGAGGTTTGGAGTGCACAAGGGTATGTGCACCGATCCAAGTTCCCACAAAATTACAATTACGGTCACCTTTGTCCCACTCTTTCAGCATTTTGTTCCTTTTTTTTTCTTTCTTTTCTTTTTTCTTTCTTTCTGAAAATAACCATTTCTCTACATAATTACACCTGTGTCCTATTACTCTCTCAAGTACTTGATTTTTTTTGTCTTTATATATGTGATTTGACAATACTATGTACTTTTGTTGTTATCTATGTTTTTCACAAGTTCCAAAATGTGATATTATGTTTGCTTTTTATTGTCAGTATTGTTTGGAATGGTTTAATCATACTATTATAATTTTTTTGCTCCTTTATATGTTTCACAAGTAATATATTTTTTTATATATTTTATTTGTTTCTTCAATTAAATTTTATAACTTCTAATGATGGATACGAAATACTCCCTCCGTTTCCTAAAGATCTTCCTTGTTACTGTTCCTACAGATACCAAGGAGGATCCACTTGTGTGGGGTGTGGGGTGGGTAAAGTAGGAGAGAGAAAGGGTTAAAATAAATAAACAAATAAAAAGGTGTTAAAGTAGGAGTGAGAAAGGGAGTAAAATTGAATTAATAATGTAATGGTGGACCATATGATAGGGACATGAGAGGGCAAAAAGGGAAAAACAAATTTCAAATAAGGAATAAAGTAAAAGAGGGAAGATCTTTTTGAAACGCACCTAAACGGAAAGAGGGAATATCTTTAGAAAACGGAGGGAGTAGTAGATACGCTTTATAATAACTTTTACCAACATGATGTATATTTAAGAAATACGAAATACACTTATTCAATTAAAATGATTTGTCTTCTTTTAAAAATTTATAAGCAATTACACGAATTTTCTAAGCAAACTAAATAATAATAATAGAAGAGAGTATATGTTATTACAAGTCAACTACTCAACTTTATGTTTGTATAGTTTAGCCATCAAAACTCATACTATTGCAGTTCAGCTATCATAATGTAAGTATTGACTGAATATATTTGCATGTTTTTTATGATTATCATATAATGTTTAAGTTGATTATTTAATGTTATCTATAAGCTAAACTACAATGATTGTGTATCATATTTCAAAAATTTGAATGTTATGCAATTGTTCATATTATCGTATGTTTAGTACAGTAAATGTTTGTTAACAAATATCTTTTTAAAATTATTTTATTTGTATCCATTAAATTTTGTGTTCCAAATTCATAGTAAGATATGCTTTTCGTCTTTTTGCGTAATATTATAATACTATTAGATTTTATTTCTACTCAAAGTTCTGTTATTTGAATAGTATTTCCATTAGTCACTTCTTAGTACTATTCCTTTTTTGCCGTCTTCAAAATTTCACAAGTGTAATAGATCTACATTTTTGTTTTTTTCCTAAGTTTTGAGAATATAACCCACCGTAACATACATCAACTATGAGGTTTTCTTTCCACTTCTTCAAGCTGATATTAACCATATTATTTCTTCCTATCCAAATCTAAAATATGAATTACAATGTTTAGCCATCTAACATCCTCAAATCCGTTGTCTGAATATAATTCGATTGATTATTTGTCTACACTGATACGTGTATGAAATATATGATTTTCTGATTATTCGCAAAGTAACGTGTACAATGGAAGACTTCGTTTCGGCTGAATGATTATCTATATATTGTGTCTAACTCATTCTCCTACTCATTGAACCAAGTCTTTGATAGATGTTATTATATATCTTCATATGGCTTGAAGTTATTGTTATCTGATATAGATACAGTTGAAGATTATTCTGGTTCAACAAACTTATTAAAGATGTATGTAATTGTTTTTATACGGCTAACATTATCGTCATTTTGTTTTGTTTGTATTGAAATGTTGAACTGGAGATCATTTCATCTGACACTATGAGATCAAATTTAGCTACATCAATGCAATTATGTTTATTTTAAACAAGTATTCCAACAAATGCTATTGTATGTATCAATCGATTTGCATTTGTTTTGATTTCATATGGATGGAGATGAGGATTGCAATCGGTAAAGAAAGTTTCTTAAAATTTATCTAGTTGTTTTTATACGGCTAACAAACGTCATAAACATGTCATCATTGCACGGTAATGTTGAGCTAAAAATTATCTCTTCTGATGTTTTCAGATAAGTATCAATTATGTAAATTAATATTTGTGAAGTTCATTTTATTGTTCTCATTCTCTCAAACTCAAAACTACATTTGTTATCTAATTGATCTTTTTTTTACTTGCATGAACTTGCTTAACTAAAAATTATTTTAACTTCCATATAAAATGACTCTTAATTACCTTAACATAATGATGTTTATAACGGTTTAGTTATAATATTCCTTAAATGTAAACGACAAGTTATTATAATAACATTAGAAATAGTCAGTACGATGAATCATTTTCCCATTTATGTTATTATATTATATAACCAGTGTAGAATAAGATCAATATTAATTTCTTTTCCTTATTTTTTTTCTACTTTCTCGTATTCATTTAACTTTTCTAATTTTTTTGGTCGTAAGTTACAAAGCGGTATTGAAAATAACAAATTTTCACAGAGTCTATCTATTAGAAAAAAAAAGTATATTATATGCACATTTTGGCACCATGTTAGTGAGTTTGCCTATAAAATTGAATGTACGGCTCAACCTAGATGTTATGCAACCTTTGAAACATTAA
Source organism: Beta vulgaris subsp. vulgaris (assembly GCF_026745355.1). Classification (NCBI taxonomy): domain Eukaryota; kingdom Viridiplantae; phylum Streptophyta; class Magnoliopsida; order Caryophyllales; family Amaranthaceae; genus Beta; species Beta vulgaris. Next base: position 45,458,180 of record NC_079206.1, on the reverse strand, counting down.
AAAAAATATTCACCAAAAGAAAATACAAATTATCACCCGACATAAACTACATTAGTATAAACATATAAAAGCAAGAAAGAAGCACGTAGAGGTATAATTTCCATGCTATGTAAGTTATTTTTTTACGCTTATGCAATCTTTTTAATATGTATATATACTCTTTGTTCATTTATATAATATTATGTGTCTATATATTTTATTTTGTAAAGATCTCAGTTGATATTTTCAAATATGAATTATAAATAAATAATATCATATACTACGGTTGAAATTAGATTAGAAAGAATTGTTTATTAGTTTTCATATATATTATAAGCAAAAAAGTGACTAATGACATTTGTATATAAATTAATTAATTCATTACAAACATAACAGTAAAAACAATAATGTGGATATCTAAATTTTCATATTGTGCGTAAGTGGGTTAATTTAACCCTTTTTTTTTTTGCCTTTGAAAAAAATTTATGAAGTTCTTTAAAAATGTAGTTATATTATTATATGTCAATAGATTTTCCTTCCCTTAATTTTTTACAGTTTCATTTCATAAAGCAAAATATATAGGTTGGGATACTGCGAAAAATGTAGCTTTGTGTTACTCCCAATGTTTAAATGAAATATATATATATATATATATATATATATATATATATATATATATATATATATATATATATGTGTGTGTGTGTGTTGTGTGTGTGTGTGTGTGGTGTGTGTGTGTGTGTTGTGTGTGTGTGTGTGTGTGTGTGTGTGTGTGTGTGTGTGTGTGTGTGTGTGTGTGTGTGTGTGTGTGTGTGTGTGTGTGTGTGTGTGTGTGTGTGTGTGTGTGTGTGTGTGTGTGTGTGTGTGTGTGTGTGTGTGTGTGTGTGTGTGTGTGTGTGTGTGTGTGTGTGTGTGTGTGTGTGTGTGTGTGTGTGTGTGTGTGTGTGTGTGGTGTGTATAAGGGCAAGATCACATGAGAATGCTACACTTACATGAGAAATGAAAATGAATCTCAACCACACGATTGGATTAGAGTTACAACACTTGTTCATTAGAGTTATACCCCCCTAAAAAATTTTGACCCAAAAAAAAAAAAAATTTCAAATTTTTTCCTTCTAATATTCATTTTTTGGAGTTATATCACTTTTGCATTAGAGTTACACAACTTATTCATAAGAGTTATATCACATAAAATTCATTCTCATTTCTCATGTAACTATGCATTCTCACATGAACTCACTTCTATATATATATATATATATATATCACCCCAATGAAGCCTATAAAGGAAAATATTATATGTTGAAGTGATGCAATGTTATTTTTATATATTTATTTTTTAAAGTTGCATAAATTCTGTACACACCTAGATTAATATTAAACTAGGTCTTTACAATTTTTAAAAACTTTCATATTCAATTTCTTATATACTAATAATACAAAAAAAAAGAATATATTGACTTCACATAAAATGACAATTATTATACTTAACAAACTGTTAAAAGATCGATATCCTAAAGGTAAAAAAAACTATTATAAAAAAATTATATATAATCAATAGTAATATTTTATATCATGTGTAGTAAATGATGCAATATGTCCTCTTTAATAGACTATGGTTACAATAATGACACATTTGTAATTATCCTAAAAGAGAAACATGTACTCCCTCCGTTTCCTAAAGATCTTCCCACTTACTGTTCCTACAGATACCAAGGAAAATCAAGTTGTGTGGGGCATGGTGTGAGTAAAGTAGGAGAGAGAAAGGGGTTAAATAAAAACAAATAAAAAGGGGTTAAAGTAGGAGAGAGAAAGGGAGTAAAATTGAATTAATAATGTAATAGTGGACCATATGATAGTGACATGAGAGGGTAAATAGGAAAATTTGTTTTGCTAAATAAAGAAGAAAGCAAAAGTGGGAAGATCTTTTGGAAACACCCTTAAACGGAAAGTGGGAAGATCTTTAGGAAACGGAGGAAGTAACTTACTAAAATAAATGCTACTATGTAATATAAATAACATTAAATAATAGATTACTTCTATTCAATAAAATTTCTTCTTTAATTTTACTAACATTTCGTTATTAAAAGTGTAGAACATGAAAAATGAGGCAACTCAGTCATCCGGATACAAAATTCGCAAAAAAAAAACAAAGAATTATTATTTAAAATTTAAATAAATTGTAATTATAGTCACGGAAATGTATTATGCAATAGTAAATTTCATTACAAAATTTAATTTAAATTTAATTTGTAATTTTGCAATTGACATATTAGTCTTTAAATATGTTAATTTCAATGGAGAATTGATATATATTTTTTTCATATTGTATTATAGCTTCCTATATTCACTAGGGGAAAAAAACAGAAGGGCGACGGTGCAAGGGTTGCGTTTTTTGAAAAACGCAGCCCTTAATAGTGAAGGGTCGCGGTTAGCCAAAAAACTGCAGCCCTTCGTATACGAAGGGCTGTGGTCAATGCAAAAACTGCAACCCTATAAGTAATAAAGGGCTTTGGTTTTTGTCTAACCGCAGCCCTTTATGGGCTTTTTTTTAAATTCTATTTGAAAGGAATTCAATCTCTCGCGCAAGGAACAATGGACTTACAATATTAAGCGGGTAGGGTTATTTCTCAAAATCTCCCTCCCTCCCTCCCTCATTCTCTCTCTCCTCTCTCAGAATCTCCTTCACTCATTCTCTCCCGTTCGCTGTTCTGCTACACTGCTGCACCAAGGCTGACGCACGCCGCAGGACTACTTCTGCCACCACGCCGCATAACTTGTTCGAATTTTTTGGGAAAAATGGGTTTGATTTTTTGGGAAATATGGTCGGAATTAGGGGTTTTTTTATTGGGATTTTGGGTTTAATTTTTCTGGGTTAATGTTTTTTTCGTTGTTTTTTCGATTTTTCTTTATTTTTGAGTTAATATTTTGGGTTAATTGGGTTTTTTTTTAATGTAAATACAGGTGCACCATGACGACGTGGCGGTTCGATGCGCTGGAGCGGTCTGGTGGTGCGGTGGATGATAAACGATGATGAAGGCTGATGATCCCTAATGACAACCGAAAATCCCATTTTTATAGTCGGTGCCTGAAGTTTCCAGTGGGCCCTCTGTTGGTCACCGGTGCCTGCGATTACCGGTGCCTGAAATTTGGCAGATCAGAGCAATGAAAGGAGAGATTAAGAGGAAGAAGAAGAGGTGAAAAAAAAATATTAGGGTTTGTTCTCCATCCGATTGATATTGCTTCTCAAGTTTTATAGGTTTATCTTTATGAAATTTGGCATTATATTCAAAGGATAGTTTGCGAATTATAATTGCAATTGATTCTTGTCAAGTGCAAAACTCTCCGCTTATGGCCTCTATATGGTATAATTAAGTTGTTTGTTGGATTTTGATAATGAAGTCTGATTCTTCGATTGGGAATTGAATTAAATTTTTTATATAAGTTTTTAGATTTTAGTTTTTTCTTTATTTGTTGTACCAAGTTCATCAAAATTATGAATAAAAATATAGTTTATTAATTAATGTTTTTGATGGAAATATTGTTTATATATAAATGTCAGTTTGTGATTTTGTTATGATTTTATCAGTTTGGAATTGATTTTCTGTCAGTTTGACATAAAAATGCAAAAAAAAAAAAAGAATTTATTTTTTATTTTTTTGGGGTCCAAAACGGCTGCGGTTTTGGGCTAAAACCGTAGCCCTTCTATGTTAAAAGGGTTGCAGTTATGGAAGGGCTGCGGTTTTGAGCCTAAACTGCAGCCTTTCATTGTGAAGGGCTGCGGTAAAAAACCGCAACCCTTCTTTTACATTGAAGAGCTGCTACGGAAAGGGTTGCTGGCAAAAAACGAACCCTTAGGGCTGTTTTGACCGCAATCCTTCCTTATTTTTCCACTAGTGATTATATAACAAAAAATAAATATTGTAGGTATTCTAAATACATGGGTACCATTTAACGTACTAATTACTTAAAAGCATAATGAAAGGATAAAATATAAATATCAAAAATGATTTCTCAATTTAAATAACTAAATTCATATTATTGAATTAATAATTATGCAATAATAAATTTTATTACAGAACATACATTAAATTTGTCATTTTGTATTTTACATATTAATCTATAAATATGTTAATTTCAACATGAAAAAATAAAGTAGATTTTTTTCATCATAGTATACTACAGCTCCCTATATTATACAACAATTTAAAAAATTTAATTTTAACTATATGGTTAACATTAAATGCACTAATTACTTAGATAAATAATTAGTGGCAAAACCTAAATAACAATAACAATAACAATAGAACTATCTAATCGACAAAATATATGAAATTGCAGATATTGAATGTAAATCTATTACCAACGAAGGATAATCCAATCAGTGATTCTGTAGGTATGTTATTTGTATAGAGTAGATTTAATGCATGTATTGTATTATTTATTTTACTTTCAACTTTGATAATTTGATAGTGACTTTCTAAATATTATATGTGCTTTTATTTTGTATCGCGTATTATGATTATATGTTTAAAAGCATTAGGTATGAGTTACAAAGAAAACGAAGCATAAACCTCGTGTGGGAAAACAACTTCATCTAAAGTTCGTAATAATACTTCAGGTTGTAATTTTTATCAACCAAATATATTTCCAAAACACACACTATATCATATTGTGTTAAATATTATCATATTGAATTATTTTCGTCTTATACAAGGTACTAAAAAAGTACCACATGAACCTTATATTCTTCCAATTCCGTCCACATGTCAACATTGTGGTGCTAAACTTCTCGAAGGCAAATCTACCAAATTCTGCTGCAATGAGGGAGATATTCGTCTAACAAGTAATTTAATACAGCTCGATCTTTATAGATTAATTTTATCAACAGATGATGATTCAAAAAACTTCAGACAATATATAATGTTATATAGCAACCTAGTTTCATTTACATCTTTCGGAGTAAAAAAGACAAAGAACTTGCACGAAGAGATCATGGAATATACACTTTTAAAGTTCAAGGGCAAGTGTACCATTTTATTAACGACCTACTTCCGAATGAACAAGCTCCACGATATCTGCAATTATATTTTTTCGATACCGAGATGGAAATGGAACATCGGGTCCAAAGTTCTTCTAAATTGCTGCCAAGTGTTATTTCCAATTTGATGCAAGTAATGGAGTCAAATCCGTATGCAAAGTTTTTTCGGTCATTAAAAGACCAGCATATTAATGACACTAGTCGTGTAGTGATTCATTCAGATCCCAACCACGGTCAGCGTACTCATAACGCCCCAGTTGCATCTCAAGTTGCCGCTATTTCGGTTGAAGATGGTGGTTCGTCTCAACCATTGACTCATGACATTATCGTACAACCATATTCAGGTGCAAGTCAACGTGTATGTCACTATTATGGATGCTACGATCCTCTACAATACCCTGTTATATTCCCTTATGGAGATACTTGATGGCATCGAAATATATATCGAAGTTCCAGTGCTCGTCAACGTCGACAGAGATGTTCAACATTTCCTATCAATTAAGTCTTAGTCCAAACTATTGATGATTTAGTTGAAGTTAAGGAACAAGGTTTGTCCGCTAAAAATTATTTTAATTATATTCTTATTATTAAAAAAAATTGTTATCATTCGACTGCTAAAACATTCTTTAAATTAATGCAATTGCTCAATCTTCTTCATCAAATAGAAATGTTTCTTGTAGAGAATATTATTGCTATCAATTCCAAATCCGAATCGGACCAACATCAATTTTGCTTCGTTGTGGACGACTATTTCAACAATTTGTTGTTGACATGTACATCAAAATTGAAATGACCCGACTTGATTTTATAAGGTGAAATCAAGATACTATTCGTGCTGAACTCTATAAAGGAATAATTGATAGTTTAAATCTCGGAGAAACCGAAGGGTCCAATATTGGACGTCCTTTTATTCTCCCTCCATCTTTTATAGGTGGTCCACTGGACATGCGTCGTAGATATCTTGATGCAATGGCTTTAGTGAGACATTATGGAAAATCAGATTTCTTTATTACCATGACGTGCAATCCTCATTGGCTAGAAATTAAAAGAGAATTGTTCCCCCGTGAAGAAGTACAAAATAGACCAGATCTTATATCCCGAGTCTTCAAAGCGAAATTGACAAAGTTTCAAAAAAGATATTGTTGACTGGAAAATTGTTTGGCAACGTTGTAGCATTTGTATATGTAGTTGAATTTCAAAAACGAGGATTACCACATGCTCATTTTCTTGTCATATTGGATTCAAAAAGTAAAATTCGAAGTCCGGATCAATATGATGCTTATGTATGCGCTGAAATTCCTGATAGATCAATGAATCCGCATATTGATGAAGCTGTTTTGAAACATATGATGCATGGTCCTTGTGGCAAAGATAATCCGGAAAATGTTTGTATGAGAGATGACAATTGCAAAAATAAGTATCCTCGTAACTTTGCGGAGATGACAACTAATGGTCGCAATTCCTTTCCCATTTATCGGCATTGTGATGATGGCAGACAAGCTCGAATACGTGGAGCACTATTGGATAATCAATGGGTAATCCCTTATAATCCCTTTTTGTTAGCCAAATATGATTGCCATATAAATGTGGAAATTTGTTCGACAATCAAGGCTGTTAAGTATTTATATAAATATATTTGTAAAGGGCATGATTGTGTATTGTTTGCTGTTACCAACGTAAATAATACAAATCGTGCTGATGAGATAAGTGCATATCAATCTTCAAGATGGACATTACCTCCGGAAGCTTCTTGGCGGATTTTCAGATTCCGTTGCACTACAAGTACATCTTTCAAATATGCAAACCGTGACATACAGATCTGAAGAACATCTGGAAGACATAGCTGAGAATAATAGTAGAAGACGAACCATGTTGACTGCTTTCTTTGAAAGAAATCGAACAAATCGAAATTCTCGACTTTTACTATATGAACAATTCCCGGAGCATTATGTTTGGAATTCGAAGAACAATGAGCGATTTTGGAGTCCTCGTCAAAGAGGATTTGCCATAGGACGATTAATTCATGTGAGTCCGGTCGAAGGAGAGCGATACTATTTGCGCCTCTTACTCACTCGCATTAGAGGGCCTCAATCATTTGAAGATTTGCTTACTGTGAATACAACCAAATGTTCAACATTTCGTGAACCAGCATATCGACACGGACTTCTTGAAGCTGATGATTCCATAGAAAAATGTATGGAAGAAGCTACACATTTCAAAACACCATTTGTTCTACGCAGATTATTTGCCACTTTATTTATATATTGTCAATCGAGAAGTCCGAGATCATTATGGGATAAATTCTATTCCGCATTATCAGAAGACTGCAGTTACTCTTTCCCGAAAACGCACGAAAAGTACGACAAATGACACTTAAAAATATTTCTTACCTCATTGAATCAATGGGGAAAATCTTTGATAATTTTGACTTCGGAGGACTGGAAGTTGAAGAAAGCTATGAAGAAAAAAAGATGAAAGAAATTGAAGAAGAGCTTCGAATCCCAATCTCTGCTGAAGAGGTAAGTGCCGTTGGTTTGCTTAACTATGAGCAAAAAATTGCATATGCTACAATATATGATAGAGTTATTCACAATAAAACCCGGAGCTTTCTTTGTTGATGGTCCTGGTGGGATTGGAAAGACATTCTTATACTCTACATTACTTGCAAATTTAAGAGTACAAGGAATAATTGCTTTAGCTGTTGCTACATCTGGAATAACAACATCAAATATTGCAGGTAGTAGAACAGCTAATTCTCGATTTAAAATTCCTTTAGATATTGATGAAAATAAGAACCCCCAAATTCCAAGATTAATTATTTGGGATGAAGCATCTATGGCAAAACAGCAAACTATAGAATACCTTGAAAGAACATTAAGAGATATATGTTCGAACGACTTGTTATGTGGTGGAAAGGTTATTGTGTTCGGAGGTGATTTCAGGCAAGTATTACCGGTTATACCTAAAAGTACTTTACAAGAAGCCATCAACGCAAGCTTTGTCATGTCCCCATTATGGACAATACTTGAGAAGATTCATTTAAAGCAAAATATGAGGCCACTTCATGATCCTGCTTTCCGTGAATTCCTTCTACGATTGGGTGAAGGAGTTCCACCTTATGAAAACAGAAGATATATATCAATGCCGAAATCATTTATGATATTTTATCACAATGAAACTCTCTCTGTTGATCAACTAATTGATGCGATATATCCAGATATTAATACTATGAACACACGTACATTATCTACGGCAACAAAAGTTATTTTAACACCAACAAATGAAGACGCTGAAATTATTAATTCAAATTTAGTTCACAGGCAGCCAGGAGAAGAATACGAATACAGAAGTTTTGATGAAGCGATAGGTAATCCGACAGATGATTATCCAATTGATTTCCTAATCAGTCTTCTACCAAATGGCTTTCCAACCCATCATTTAGTTTTGAAAAAAACAGTCCTATCATACTTCTGCGTAATCTAGATCCAATATCGGGATTTTGCAACGGTATCAGGCTGGTCTATAAAGCTTTCTCGCCTAATGTTATTGACCTGAAATTATTGTGGGACATCACAAAGGTGAACGTGTTTTCATACCACGTAATCTATTACAACCATCTGTCGTGGATAAATATCCATTTCATTTCAGGAGAAAACAATTTCCCATCCGACAGAGTTTTGCTATGATAATAAATAAGGCTCAAGGTCAAACTCTGGACAAAGTTGGTATATATCTACCGCAGTCAGTTTTCTCCCATGGCCAACTTCATGTTGCTTTATCCCGTGCAAGAAACAACCATGACATTCGAGCTGTTATTAAACCCAATAAACGACATACAAAGTTGCGACACAGAAACACAAAATATTGTATGTTATGAAGTTTTACAACAGGCTGGAATTATTTAAAGTGTTAGTGTCCTACTAGAGGTAAGTATTTTTAACAATAAATATAGTTTTATATTTATAAAGCTTTTTCACTTGTTTACCATATTAAATTTTAAAAATAGTCTCCTATACCTATACATTAAACTTAGTTAAATTCAATAATACTATAAATATTTCTGTAACATTGGCTGCACTACAATTCATGTTTTTATATTTAAATTTTTTCGAATAATATGCTTACACGATATAAATATATATTTTTCTTTTCATTGCAAGAAAACAAAAATATATATTGTCGTTCTCCGAAAACAACCTCGAAAGACTTCTCGTTCAGGAACTGTGAAGATGCAAAATCTTATATTTGAATACGAGGTACATTTACATTATATTATTTTGTGTGCAAATCATGTTCAGTACCAAAATTATTTTCCATAACACTACAAATGTTAATCTTATATTTAGGGTGTATAAATGAGAGCAACAATATTTGAACAAGATATTGATCTCTTCAGAGACACACTTCATGAAGGAAAAGAAAATGATATAACAAATCCATTTGTCAGTCGAATGCCTGACTATCTCATAAATGAGCAACAATATCAGATGACCATCAAATCAACAACAAGAGTAACCGAAACTCAATCATCCATACATAATCAAATAAGTGAACCGTCCTACTGGTATCACTTGATGGGGTAAACAATTATATTGGAAAAAGTGATAGAATTGGTTAGTCATTAATTATTAATTTTATTGAAACTAATATTCGTTACTTATAACTTTAACAATTTTACGGTATGTTGGCCAATCTCATCAATTGTATCTGCATATATTGTTGGTGTTTCTATCCATGTACATCAAATAAGAACAGTGACTTCTCAAACAACTGGAAGAACTTATGATATACTGATATTCAATTGACAGACACATCGTAAGTTCATAATTTCAACAATATTAATCATTATAAAATAAGTCATTTTAATAACAATATATTTGCATTTTATATAATGACAGGTTAACACCAATAACATTGTCAGTCTGGAACACCCTTGCTACACATGAAGTTGAACAAATTGATGAAATAATTAATTCACTTCCTATTATTCAAGTTACACGTGTTGTAGCAAAAAATTTCGATGGTATCCAATTTAAATTATATTAAAATATAAGTATGACATTTACTTTTAATTATGATAATATTAGTGTTATCATTATGTTATTATTATTTTTTTCGCTATTTTTATAATATTTTTTTGTTGTTAAAACAACTATAAGTCTACTAATATGTTTTTATAGGACGAAAATGGAACAACTCACCTCTTTCACATCAAAATAAACACTGATTCACCAACAACATTTGCATTACATAACTGGTAAGTTAAATAAAAGAGTGCCGTAAATAATTATTACCAACATTATCTAATTTTACAATAATTTTGTGTAGGGTTGTCGAAAACATTGAAAAATTTACGAACTAAAAACATCGATTGCTAATCAGAGTACTGAAAAAGCACAGAGCAAAATGGACACTCAGATGTTTTAATCAGTTTACTGCCAGAAGAACAGGTTATATTGTAATTTAAATATAAATTTATTTTTTATGTTCTTTGTTGTAGTTTATTTTTCGTAGTAATTTATTATTTGATTTAATTTTGTCAATGTTAGGCTGGAAAGAATGTGCGTATAAAGGAAAATTACAAAATATCAATAAGCATAGTCTAATATATGATTCTTGTAACGTATGTAATAAAAAATGTAATGCTAACATCGGAGAGGAATTTTCCTGTTCTATTTCATCCACTCCACATGCTACAACAGTCGAACCTCGGTAATTTTGTACACTGTTTTCCATTATTTCTTAAAATTGTTTCCCATTACTTATCTGTTCTATTTCACTCACTGCAGATGAATCCTACATGTTGATGTTGAAGACTCCAGCGGTAGGACACATGTGACACTCTTTGGTCATCATGCAGAGTTTGTCTTAGACAAAAAAACAAATGAAATATCTTTATTGTCGACGCAGGTACCTTAATAATAATTTCATATTACATAATATAAGTATATCAATAATAAATATTAATTACATTTATTCTTATAGGAATGACGGACATTTATTAAACAAACTGTTGAAAAGTTAAAGGACAAATATTTCAGCATAGAATTGACTACATACATGCTTGGAGATAACAGAGAACTACATTGGAAAAACAAAGGAAATTACATATGCCACCGTTTGAATATTATATATGTTTATAGTGTAAATTACTTTTTAATATCCGTTGTAAGATAAAATAATATAGACACTATACAACATATTGTAAAATATAATGTAATGTATTTGTCTAATTGCATTTCATATTATTTGTTGAACCCTTAAATATTTAAATGCAATGCTTTCAAATTTTACTACATTTTTTTTATCATATCAACTATCATAAGTACATAGAAAATCAAATATAAATCATAATTTATTGATGTAAATATAATAAAAAATGTTTTTTTAAAAAAAGTACAATATTATAATTGTTCTAAAAAAATTAAATTATTTAACAACACGTTACTTCTTATTTTAGGAAATAAATGTTCTGACACGTAAATTTCAAATATACAGTCCACGTAAACACTCAGCATGAGAAATCATATCAACATGAATATTTAAACAACACGTGTTCGTACACACATGAATTTAAAGTAAAAACTGGTTATTAGGCCCGGGCTATTCCCCGGGTAAGAAAATTTTCATTTATTAATATTGTACTTTGATATGATAACACTAAATACTGCTTGGTCTAGTGGTTAAAACTTTAGTACATGAACTTGAGGTCACGGGATCAAAACCTATACTATGCAATTTCTAATTTTTTTTATTGTACATAGATTACATGATCTAAAACTCCCTAGGGAGAGCGCCACGTGACACCGTTCCTGATTTACGCACGCCTTTAATATATTAGTATAGATTATGACAAATGTCAACATGCATGTACATTTATTATAAAACTCATACTCAATATACATTTACACACACACATACACAGAAACACATACACACTCAAACAAATACTACCACAACTTTGAAAATATTGTTACTTATAATGGATGAAACACACCGAGTAATGGAAACAAGCATTAAGATAATTTTGCGTGACATGCTTATACAACTTAATCTACCAGTGGCATGTTATGGAATTCATTTTGACACTGATGACAAACTGAAGGCATATATTGAAATTCATGGAGTTCCAAACTTTCCACATACACTAAGATTCGTGGGAATGACTTCTACAAAGGTCAATCTTTTACAAGAAACTGCAGCTCGAAAAGCCATTAACTTTCTTTGAGATACATACAATGTTGACATTTGGAGACTACAATTATTATGAAATGAAATTGCTAGAAGATAATTACCGACGCTTACTTCTTCTATACAACAAAATATTGTAGAACCTATTTGTGTTACTACATAATGTATTCGAATCCAAAATTAGAATCTATGTAATCATCTATGTAAGATATGGTAGAATATGTATTTACCTTTTTTTTACAAGTATTAATATATTTGTATTATGTTTTTTTAAGATCATATTGTTTTATTTACTACATCCATATTATGTCATAATTATTTATCTTAGGGTATAAGTGTTCTGGCACGTAAATTTCAAATATACAGTCCACATAAACACTCATGCCAAATCATATCAAAATGAATATTTAAACAACAAGTATTGTCATACATATATGCATTTAGAACAAACTTTGTGACACATGTCAACATGCATGTTACATATATTATCAAACTCGTACTCAATATATATTCACACACACACACACACACACACACACACACACACACACACACACACACACACACACACACACACAGAGAGAGAGAGAGAGAGAGAGAGAGAGAGAGAGAGAGAGAGAGAGAGAGAGCGAGAGAGAGAAACACATACACACTCAAACAAATACTACCACAACTTCGAAAATATTGTTACTTATAATGGGTGAAACACATCGAGTAATCGAAACGAACATCAAGATAATTTTGCATGAGATGCTGACACAGCTTAATATACCAGCAACACACTATGGAATTCATTTTATCACCGATGAAAAATTGAAAGCATACGTTGAAATTCATGGAGTTCTGAATTTTCTACACACTAAGATTCATCGGAATAACTTCAACAGAGGCCAATCTTTCACAACAAACTGCAGCTCGACAAGCCATTAACTTTCTTCAAGATAAATATAATCTTGACATTGGAGACTACAATTATTATCAAATGAAAATGTTGGAAGACAATGACCGACACTTACAGCAGCTATACAACAAAATATATTAGAACCTATATGTGTTGTTACATAATGTATTCACATTCAAAATTAGATTCTACATAATCAACTATGTTTTATTAACTATGTAATATATGGTACAATATGTATTTGTCTTTTTTTCACAAGTACTAATATATCTCCATTATGTTTTTTTTAAATATCGTATTGTTTTATTTACTATATCCATATTATTTCATAATTATAGTTGCTTTAACAAATATTATTATATAGAAATGACAACAACTCAACTTCTTTATCTATCCTATATACAATATTATAGCAAATTAAAAAAAAGAAATCTATATATACATACAATATATGCGGATAACTATCAACATTTTACTTAAATCAAAGTCATTCAATACTAGGACACCCACAACAAGAATGTTAGCTTTCAGCGTCCGCACAAATCGGATGCTAAAATTGCGGGCGCGGACGCTAAAATATTTAGCGTCCGCAAACGGACGCAAAACGCCTGATGCAAAGTACCTGGTCGCTAATAGCCGAATTAGCGTCCGAAAACCGGACGCAAAATTTTACCGACCGCTTATTGACCATTTCCGTCCGCTCTCATGGTCGACGCAACTTAACGTGTGCTGTAAGTCGGACGCTAACTAGCGTCAGATAGGCGGACGCTAGTTACCGTCCGTTTATGTGCAGACGCTAATCTGCGTCCGGTAGGCGGACGTTAATGTGCATCAGCGGTCGCTAATAGCTGGACACCTTGTGAGGATAAAATTGCATAGAGCGGACGCTAATTTCGTAGACGGTCGCTAATCTTTTTTTTTTTTTTTTATAATAATGCTAAATATATTTAACTATTATTTAACCTGTTTCATTTTCCAACAAAATATACTCAAGCTGTCCGCTAATGCGCCGAATTCTGCACTAATGACATGTTTTCATTAATTAGAAATTCATACATACACTAACATAAATTCATACACTAACATAAATTCATACATAAATATAAGTTAACGGTCTTAACTAAATTTTATATGTTCTCACGTCTCGAAATATATACAAGATAGATAAGCAATCGTAGGAGCCTAAGTCGCACACGCATCACCACCGCCTGTGGGGGGGTCTGGAGGCCCGGTAAAACGGAAGGAACCACCACACTGGCTCATCATCTGAGTGTAGGTCTCCATAGTCGCCCTCATCTGCGCCAGGTACTCATCCTGCACCCTGCGATCCTCCTCTCTTTCCTTTTGCCTGGCGATGCGTTCATCTTCTATCACCTTCTGCATCCGCTCACGTTCTCTTTGCATCTCGGCTTTCTCTTCCTCGAACCTCGCAGACAATTGAGACATCATGGAAGGAGTGCAACTGGAGGACGAACTACCTCCCCCCCTCGAATACCTCTCAAAATAGAGGTCTGCACTCGTCCCCAAACCAGGAACCCAACCTTTCTTTCTGCCACCAACAGTCTCAAAGAAAATCTGGTTTGGGGACTTGCTTTCACCTCTTTCTTCACAATGAGCAAGAGTTTTGTCATAACTTTCCTGCAAGAATGGATTAAGCAAGTTTAAGACACTTAGCCAATGAAAATGAGAGAAACTAAGCCATATCGAGCCCTTTTTTGGGTTTCATGATCCTATAATCCTACTTCTATGCTTATTTTAAGTTTTAATACCTCATGCAAGTCCTATAATACTCATTTAACCTTTCTATTACTTGGTTATATGATTCTAAACAAGTTTAAGACACTTAGCCATTGAAAATGAGAGAAATTAAGCCATTTCGAGCCCCTTTTTGGGTTTCATGTTCCTATAATCCTACCTATATGCTTATTTTAAGTTTTAATACCTCATGCAAGTCATATAATACTCATTTAAGCTTTCTATTACTTGGTTCTATGATTCTAAACAAGTTTAACACACTTAGCCATTGAAAATAAGAGAAACTAAGTCATTTTGTGTCCTTTTTTGGGTTTCATGTTCCTATAATCCTATCTCTATGCCTATTTCAAGTTTTAATACATCATGCAAGTCATATAATACTCATTTAAGCTTTTTATTACTTGGTTCTATGATTCTAAACAAGTTTAAAACACTTAGCCATTGAAAATGAGATAAACTAAGCCATTTTGAGCCCTTTTTTGGGTTTCATGTTCCTATAATCCTACCTCTATGCCTATTTCAAGTTTTAATAACTCATGCAAGTCCTATAATACTCATTTAACCTTTCTATTACTTGGTTCTAAGATTCTAAACAAGTTTAACACACTTAGCCATTGAAAATCAGAGAAACTAAGTCATTTTGAGCCCTTTTTTGGGTTTCATGTTCCTATAATCCTATCTCTATGCCTATTTCAAGTTTAATACTCATTTAAGCTTTCTATTACTTGGTTCTATGATTCTAAACAAGTTTAAAACACTTAGCCATTGAAAATGAAATAAACTAAGTCATTTTGAGCCCTTTTTTGGGTTTCATGTTCCTATAATCCTACCTCTATGCCTATTTCAAGTTTTAATACATCATGCAAGTCATATAATACTCATTTAAGCTTTCTATTACTTGGTTCTATGATTCTAAACAAGTTTAACACACTTAGCCATTGAAAATGAGATAAACTAAGTCATTTTGAGCCCTTTTTTGGGTTTCATGTTCCTATAATCCTATCTCTATGCCTATTTCAAGTTTTAATACATCATGCAAGTCATATAATACTCATTTAAGCTTTCTATTACTTGGTTCTATGATTCGAAACAAGTTTAAAACACTTAGCCATTGAAAATGAGAAAACTAAGCATTTGAGCCCTTTTTTGGGTTTCATGTTCCTATAATCCTACTCTATGCCTATTTCAAGTTTTAATACTCATGCAAGTCTATAATACTCATTTAAGCTTTCTATTACTTGGTTTATGATTCTAAACAAGTTTAACACACTTAGCCATTGAAAATAGAGAAACTAAGCATTTGAGCCTTTTTTGGGTTTCATGTTCCTATAATCCTATCTCTATGCCTATTTCAAGTTTTAATAGATCATGCAAGTCATATAATACTCATTTAACCTTTCTATTACTTGGTTCTATGATTCTAAACAAGTTTAAAACACTTAGCCATTGAAAATGAGATAAACTAAGCTTTTGAGCCCTTTTTTGGGTTTCATGTTCCTATAATCCTACCTCTATGCCTATTTCAAGTTTTAATACATCATGCAAGTCATATAATACTCATTTAAGCTTTCTATTACTTGGTTCTATGATTCTAAACAAGTTTAACACACTTAGCCATTGAAAATAAGAGAAACTAAGTCATTTTGAGCCTTTTTTGGGTTTCATGTTCCTATAATCCTATCTCTATGCCTATTTCAAGTTTTAATACATCATGCAAGTCATATAATACTCATTTAAGCTTTCTATTACTTGGTTCTATGATTCTAAACAAGTTTAACACACTTAGCCATTGAAAATGAGATAAACTAAGTCATTTTGAGCCCTTTTTTGGGTTTCATGTTCCTATAATCCTATCTCTATGCCTATTTCAAGTTTTAATACATCATGCAAGTCATATAATACTCATTTAACCTTTCTATTACTTGGTTCTAAGATTCTAAACAAGTTTAACACACTTAGCCATTGAAAATAAGAGAAACTAAGTCATTTTGAGCCCTTTTTTGGGTTTCATGTTCCTATAATCCTATCTCTATGCCTATTTCAAGTTTTAATACATCATGCAAGTCATATAATACTCATTTAAGCTTTCTATTACTTGGTTCTATGATTCTAAACAAGTTTAACACACTTAGCCATTGAAAATAAGAGAAAGTAAGCCATTTCGAGTCTTTTTTTGGGTTTCATGTTCATATAATCCTATCTCTATGAAAATGTATGATCCTATATTATTTCAATTACCTTAATTTGTTGGACTTTGTCATTGATCGGCACCTTCTTTCCAGACTCATCCCTCATATGTGTGTCCATGAACAAGTCCACAGCGGAAGGCAGCACCCCTCCACGTTGTGCGGCCTACACGTTCAAACACATTAATTTAATAAAGTTTATGGATTACATGTATTCAAAACAAGTTACACTTACCAATCTCTTGCGCGCTCTGCTGAGGAAATGGAGCCCAGGCAATGAGAAGGAGGTACGCTGTTGGTCAAGTCACCTCCTCGCCGGTTCTTGCTAGCCTTCTGAGATCGTGCTTTGAACTCCTTGTCTTGAGCGTTCTTACATTGAATAAAAGTTTGGACACTACCTTTTTATAAGTGACCAACACATATAGAACAACTTTTTAGACACATGTAATAAAAGTTTACATTGAATTGACCACCTATCTTACACGTATTTTCATAGAAATCTACATCAAGACATGTAGATGAAATTAAGTTTGTACATAGTTTACCTTTCACAAATCTATTTCAATTCTTTTTGTAATCTATATAAATACAAAAAAAAAAAAAAAACATCAATAAGTACAATAGTTTGTCCCTTACATAGTAAGAATGTACTCATATAGCTTACATATCTTAAATCTCAAATAGTACTTGCTTATAATTGATTAATACTCTCTTTTTCTATTTCAGTATCAATGGAAGAGCCACGCCGAGTAATCGAGGTAAATATCAAAATCATATTAAATGACATATTAATGCAGTTAAGTCTACCACATGCAGATTTTGGAATTCATGCGACATTCATGACAAAATAGAAGCATATGTCGATCTTCATAGAATCCCAAACGTTCCCGGACCTTTAAGATTTATTGGATCATCATCTACACAACTAGGTCCTTCACAACAAAATGCAACAAGAAAAGCAATTAAATTTCTGGAAGAAACATATAATATTGAAGTTGCAAATTTCAACTATTACGAGTTCAAAATACTGCAACATACAAATAGCCATCTACTTCAAGAATACAATGACTACATCGAAGATAAAAAAGAAATAACTTGATGTTGCTATCTCTTTGAAAAGTAAATTTTATATGTAAAATAATATATCATAGGAGTGTAATATTTGTTTTTTCCTTCGATGCTTATATCTTGGTCTACATGTAATTATGTCAAAAATATAAATATGTGTGTGTATATATATATATATATATTATATGCAAAATATTATTTCGAAATTAAGATTATTGTTATAATTCATGTTGGCACGCGGTGGTCCAACTAGTTGACCTAAAAAGAAAAAAATAATGCAGATTTTCTCATTTGGACTAACCCAGATATTTCAGCCCAAACTACAAACTCACGTAACATTCCAGCCCAAAATTTAACCATAATTCTCTTGTTTCTTGAGTTCTCTTTTCTTGAGCCACCTTTTCCTCTCTCTTTGAGTCTTTCCTTTTGGTTTCTCACTTTCTTTCTCTCTCTCACTCGCTCTCGGTTTTTCTTTAGTCTTTCGTTAACAAATCTCAAATATCAAGTTCTCACTTCTAACATTCTCAAAATTTATAATATGTCGAATTTCGTTTGGTTGAGGTTTATAAATTTTCCATTTCTTCCTATTTCCTTGAATATTTTAGGTTTTAATTTCAGATATTGTATATCTCCTCCGTTTCACAATAAGTAAAACACTTTCTTTATTTGGAATAGTCACAATAAGTGAAATCGATATGCCACCATAAAGCAAGAGAGGACCACACTTTTTTTCCATCACTCTACTTTATTGTGGTCCTAACTTTCTCTCTCTAAATTCCTTAGTATCTTTCCACTTTCTCTGTATTTCACTTATTGTGAAATAGATAAAGTATTTCTTTTATTTATCATTGTATTTCAAATTTAATTTGAGCAATTTCTTCATTCGTTTGAGCTATTCAAGGTCAATGTACATTATCGATTTCAATTAGTATACCTTTCATTTTATTTTCGTCGAATATTTACTCAATTTATTTTTCATTGTAGCAAATTAGCAATTATGAATCCTTAATTTGAGACTGTGATGGTGGATGATATGCCAAGTTCAAGCCCAGCAATAAGCTTTGACTTTGCTCCAAGTCCTTGTTAGTCTTCCTCAACAGTTGATAATCACTTGTAGAAGTTCATAATATGATTTATTTTTCAAATTTATAATTGAATTTGATGGTGTAATATATAATCTCTAAAACCATGCATTGTCGATCTTAAGCTACATAATTTCATATATGGGTTGATGGATACGGCTCAGCTTTTCAGATCAAAATAGGTCGAATTGCCTATTATTAGAAAAAATGGGTTGAAACAGATCAGGTTAGGGTCGACCGAAAACATGCAGATCAGGTTAGGCCTAAGATTTTTGACCTGGTTAAGTCATATTAGGTTTGGGTTAGAGGTGGCTGACCCATTTAAAGTCGACTTGAACTTAATCCGACCCGACCTCATTGCCGACCCTACTCATTCTTTCTTTTAAGTGCGTCTATTTTTGTTTACGGACTTTTTAAAAGATCTCTCTAACTTTAATGTTAGAAAGTATTTTGGGTGATAAACATCTGGATCATTTTAATGATTGATACATGTATGAGTCATTTTAATAATTGTTTGGGACGAATTTTAATATATGACATTTTAGTATTAATTTAAGGTGTGTTTATATGAGTTCAAGCCATATAACTATTAGTTTATCCATAATTTTTTTAGTTTACTATTTATGTATATATTTTATATGATCTTTTCACCATATACCCTCGATAATTTTCCTTTTGCACCATATACATCACATGTATCCACATGATACCCACCAATTTTCAAAATGATTTCTTTTTGCACCATATACACCACGAAGTTTTAGTAGAATTCACCATATACCCTCCAATTCAAAATATCCACATGATGCCCTTAATGACTAACAACTGCTACCTTCGCTAGTCATTAATGCCTAATTGATCTAATTAACTATCTAATCTCTTATTACCCCTCCCTATTCTCCCTCCTCCCCTAAGACAAACTCATTTCTACTCTCTCTCTCTTCCATCATTAACACCATCATCAAGCTATTTTTAGAAACCTTCATCCATGACTTCTTTCATCATTTTCTCTCTCCTTTTTACCTTCTTCGCCACAATCAAATCTGCCATAATTTACACCATCTCCACCACCTCATTCTCTCTCCACTCACCATCATCATCTTCCAATTTTCACCTCCCCCCCACCACCACGTCAAGTCCCACTCCCCACCACCACTTCCCACTCTCTCCTTCAATCACATTTCTCACACCACATCACAAACTCACTTTCTTTCAAACCCATCGTTGCACCCTTCTCAACTCTCTCATCCACTTGTTTCTCTCTCATCCTTATACCCTTCACAACTACACTCCCCAATTCATATAACAAGAGTTTGTTTAAAAGGATTACTCAACTAACTTTGCACCTAGTAATCCTTAAACCCTTCACAACTCAACGTACTCCCCATTTCATATATCACTTAATTGAAGGGTTTGAAAGGTAGTATATATAACTCAACCCAGTCATCCCTCACTCCCAATCTCAAAACACCACCATCACCCTCCTCTCGTCACGCAACTAAGAGCACATCCTTAGATCTCTCTTTTTTGCCGAT
The DNA here is from genome assembly GCF_026745355.1 of Beta vulgaris subsp. vulgaris. Lineage (NCBI taxonomy): Eukaryota > Viridiplantae > Streptophyta > Magnoliopsida > Caryophyllales > Amaranthaceae > Beta > Beta vulgaris. Next base: position 45,437,442 of record NC_079206.1, on the reverse strand, counting down.
TATTGTTGTAACACTCCGATAATTTTCTCTTTTCAAAATACCTTTTTCATATAAAACTTATAAAATCATGAAAGCATTATTGCCCGTGTGATAACGTATCAGCTTATTTAGAATTTTGCAGCGAAAAACATAATAAACAACTTTAGAGTTGAAATTTAATTAACTACAACGTCAACTTCAAAAGTCAACCAACAACGTCAATGTTAACTATAAACCAAACAAACTATAAATTATATAAAACCAAAGTACGATAATTAAATTTAAACTACACAAGCTCTCCAATCCCAAACCCAATGATGCATCATCTTCAAACCTGTAGATGACAATGCACTATTGATCCATAGATTTTTCTCACCAAAATGGATCATTGCAGGATTAATAAGGCATAGCCATGATCAACATACACAGATAAAAACACGTAATCAACAAATTTGAGTACTACATAATAAGTTAATAAATAATTTTAACATGATACTACTGCATAACAACAAGAATAAATAATAATATAATAACTAGCAAATAACTCTTACTAAACTAAATTTCACAACCAATAATTCAACTAATTTAAATGGAATAGACAATGGAACGAGTTGTATAACTAAAAACCAACCTTCCCTTTGGAACACCAAATACGAGCGCGACTCCGTATTCCCATGACCTACGATATCGAGGAAACCTTTAAAATAAAAGGGAAACGATGATCAATGTGATCCCAAGAAAGCTATGGGCTACCAATGTACTCCAACTCTCTACTAGTCTAAAGCTATTGTTATCCACTTTTCACTTTACATGATTTTCCATTTATTACTTGTTATGGCTCACAAGCAATACAGATAATACAATGATCAAACAATTACAACTTTAATTTTTTTAGGATTAGATAAGTGATCACACAACTTAACAACCCAAAATTAATTCATTCCTTATATTTTGGTAAGTTGATATTTTTTACAACGCCATCGGTCCTCATAAAGTAGTGAAATAATGATCCATACCTATATATATATATACCTATATATATATATATATATATATATATATATATATATATATATATAATATATATATATATATATATATAATGTGTATATACATATATGTGTATATACATATATGTATATACACATATATACATATATATATATACATGTGTATATATATACATGTGTATATATATATGTATATATATATATACATATATTATATATTATATACATATATATATATATATATACACATATAATATATACACATATATATATATACACATATATATTATACACTATATATATACATATATATAATATACATATATATATATATGTATATATATATAACACATATATATATATATATATATAATATATATATATACACACATATATATATATAATATACATATATATATTATATATATATTACATATATATATATAACATATATAATATATACATATATATATATAATATATATATATATATATATATATACATATATATATATATATATATATATATATATATATATATATATATATATAAAGTTCCCAACCATATGCTTGCATCAATCTTCCATACAAACATAATATAATCTCATAATCAATATGTTTTACACAACAGTACAAAACATGCAAATCCAACATAATAGAAATCATATATGAACTCAAAATAGTTCATATACATGATACTACATAATTCTCATCCTTAAAAATCATGATACTAATCCAATCAACACATAGGTATGTACGTATCTTGTGTAAACAAATTGGGTGGCCACTTTCACAACCTAAAAATTCGCCTACAACGAATTCTCAGCCTAATAATAATCAACATAACCAAGAATCAATACTCAAATAATTTCCAGCAACTTTAAAAATTATTTTAAAGCTCCTTTAAAATTATTTAAAAATCTTTCCCATCATTAAAATTTCAATTATTAATACTTCATAATATAGTACTACTATATTACTCATTGAAATCCTTAAAACTCCACCAATAATATCCTTTTTAGAATTCTAGCAGCATATAATCCATTAAAACTCTTTTTAAATATGCTTAAACATACTTAAAGTTATAAGAATAAGCAATTCTATAGTTTATAACATACTACTATTAATTTCCAATCTTTAACACCCTAAAACTCCATGCTTTGATAATTAAAAATCCAATCTAAACATAATAAATAAATCTGAATTGTATTTCTTCAATACATATGTTATATAATCTTAGATTCATAATGAAATCATCAAACTAAAGCTTTTAAACATAAACAAACTGAAAAAAATCTTTAAATAAAAACTTGAGGAAGAAAGGTAATCAAACCAAAGCAAAGAAGAAGGAACAAAAGTGCGCCGGTGAGGTGGTGGACGGCTGTAGGTGGCGGCAGTCGGCGGTGACGCGCGATGGTTTGATGAGGAGGGGAGATTACTTGTTGAAGAAGAAAGCGTTGCTTGGGAAAAAGAAAGAAAATCGAGAGAGAGAGAGAGAGAGAGGGGGAGTGGAGGGCCGAAATTTTTGAGTGTGAGGAAAGAGAAAATATTGTGTGGGAAAAAATATGGGTTTATATATGTTTTCTTGTGGGCTTAGGAAAAGGTAATTGGGCTCAAATAGAGTTTAATGATGAGTAAAATTGGTGTTTGGATCTCCATACCCAACTAGAAGTCTTTTTCCTATCTAAATAGTGTTTGGGTTCCTCAAGCCCATTTTAGACCCCGTTTTCAAATCCGAAAGTATTTCAAATGTTTTTCAAAGCATGCCTAAACAAAATATTTTTACATCTTTAAATCTTTAAAATAAATCTATTGACTTTTAAATAGTCAACCTTTTAAAGAAATAATTTTTTTAATACTAGATTATATTTAAATATAACTATATATATATATATATATATATATATATATATATATTATAATATATATATATATATATATATATATATATATATACTAAAATATATTTATAAAATTCATAAATTTACGGGGAATTACAATCTACCCCTCTTAGAAGAAGTTTCGTCCGGAAACTTAGACTCGAAAATTCACATATTTTCATAAGTTTTCTACTCGACTTTTATTTAAGAAATACTTTTGCCACTCAATTGCACATTTTACCAACGTTAAAAATCACTTTTGTTACTCTTGAACATATTTTTCATGCGGAGAATCTATTTATTTTGCACCACCATATCGCCAAAATAAGCATAAAAATGAATAAAAATATCATAAAAATGGGTAAAAGCGCAAAATTCTATCGCATTCTACCCCCTTAAAATAAAACGAGTTATGCCCTCGTAACTCACCTCAAGGAACAAATCTGGATATACTTCTTCTGTATTTAATCTTCGGCTTCCCACATTGCCTCTTCAGACTCGTGATTAGACCAAAGTACTTTCACGATATTGACATCCTTATTGCGTGTACTACACACCTTCTTGTCAATAATTTTCACAAGCCTTTCCTTGTATGTGAGGCTACTATCAATCTGGATCCTCTCAGGCTCCAGAACATGACGTTCATCAGGGATATAATGCTTGAGTTGGGAAACACATCGTGCATACTTCTCAAACTCCATTGACAAAGCCAACCTATATGCTACCTTCTCAATTATTTGCAATATCTCATATCTACATATTTGGCACTTAATTTGCCCTCTTTCCCAAATCTCATCACTCTATGAGTTGGTGATACTAAAAGAAACACTTTATCACCTACTGCGAACTTATCTTCTCGTCGCTTTAAATCGGCATCACTCTTTTGCCTATCTTGAGCAGCTTAAATTCTAGCCTGAATCATCTTGACAATCTTAACAGCCTCCTCGATGAATTCTGTCCCTAATACTATATTCTCACTAAAATCATTCCAGCAAATGGGACTTCTAAACTTTCGTACATACAATGCCTCAAAAGGTGTCATCTTGATACTCGTATGATACCCATTGTTATATGAGAACTCAATCAAGTCTAATTGGTCTTCCCAACTAACTTGGAAATTAATAGCACACGCTCTCAACATATTTTCCATAGTTTGGTTAGTCCGCTCAGTCTAGCCATCGGTTGCAGGGTGAAAGACAATACTTATTTTTACTGTAGTCCCAAGATTCAATTTGAACTTTTTCCGAAATTTCGAGAGAAATCTCGAATCATGATAAAAAAAAATATATCTTTTCGAACCCTATGCAATCTCACTACATGCTTAATATACGTTTTCACGAGATGCTTCTTTTTCCATGTCTCTTTAATTAGTATGAACACGCCATACATTGTCAGATGCTCCACAATAACCCAAATAGTATCATTGCCATTTCTCGTCCTAGGAAAAGCAGTCACAAAGTCCATTGATATGTAATCCCACTTACATCCAGGAACATCTAAGGACTGAACCTTCCCCATGGGTCTCTTACACTAGGGGAAAAAAACCTTATATGTCACTTAGTAACAGATGTGGTTTTTGTAAAACCGCATCCGAAAAGCAACCAAAAAAATGGAGGGAAAATTTGGCAAAACAATCTGATGCGGTCCTTGAAAACTGCATCAGATTAAAAAAACTGTTGCGGTTTTCTTAAATCTGATGCGGTTTAGAGACCATATCAGATTTTAGCCTTATTAAATCCTAAAAAAACCCCGCGTCCCAGGTCCAGGCCCAATTCTCTTGTGGCCCCCATTTCTCTCTAACCCCAACCCAACCCCTCCCTTATAACCCTAACCCTAAACATTTAAAATTCTCTCTCCTCTCTCTCTACTGAACGACTGACTTTTTCTCTTTCCTCCCTACTCCATTCTCCCTACTGAACCATCACCACGTCCCTCGGTCCTTCCTCAATCCTCCATCATCCTCTACTCCTCAATCCCCCGTCCTCACACGCGACTGAAGAACCCTAATTCGCTAACGACGGAAACGAATTCGGCACACGCGGTTGAAGAACGCCACCACAAACGCTACAACCTTAGTCCTCTCGCAAATGCCACCACCTCATTCCACCTCTCTCTCTCCTCTACTCATTCCTCACGAACGAAGAATGGAAACGAAGAAGTGAAGAACGAGATTTTGCTCGTCGCCCGTTTCAAGATATGAGTATTTTCGTTTTTTAATTTAGTTGTAATTTTTTTCGATTTTTTAATTTTTTTAGATCTGAATTCCAATTTTGATATTCATTTTTAATTTTCGTTTTTTTAATTTGTTTGTTTTATTAATTTTCTGTATTTTAGTTTGTTTTCACTCGTGATTAGTTTGTTCTATTAATTTTTCTGTATTTTAGATTTGTTCGTTTTTTAGGTTTTTTTTTCATTTTCTGTACTTTATTAATTTGTCATATTTTTTTTTGTAATTTTCGTTTGTTTTCATGGTTGGACTGGAATTGTGTATATATGGGTTATTATGGTATATATGTATATATGATTTATTCATTGTTGGACTGGAATTTTCGTTTGTTTCATTTTGTTGGAATTTTCGTCTGCTGGCCTGCTGCTGTTAGTAGCTTTTTTTTTTTATTTTTCAAAAACACACACAATCTGATGAGGTCATGTTAAGAATCGCATCAGATTCTTACTATTCCGTTGCAGTTTTTAACCGTATCAGATTTTTTTGTTAGCTGTTGCGTGTCCATCTGATGGGGACCAAAACCGCATCTGTAACCGCATAATGGGGTTTTTTCCACTTGTGTTATGATCTATCTTCACAATCTGGTAGGTTACACACTTAGACACAAATTCAGCGACCTCACGCTTCGTATTTCCCCACTAATAGATCTCCTTAAGGTCTTTATATAACTTGTCACCCTCAAGGTGCACTAAATACGGAGTGTTATGCCCCTCATCCATAAGACGTCTCTTAAGATAATCGCGCTTTTGTGGTACACACCGCCTTCCCTTTAACCTCAAACTTCCATCATCATGGATCAAAAAATCGACTTCCTTACCTTACTTCATCTTCTCCTTAATCTTATCTAGGTGCTCATCCCTAACTTGACTCTCTTTGATCTCGTTGAAAATTGAAAATCCCAATGATAAAGCACTTAATCTTGCCTCATTCTCCCCAGGATTTAAGATTTCTAAGCTAAGCCTTTGTATATCTCGACACAATTCCTCAATAACTACCAAACACTAGTGGAAAAAGCCTTATATTTCACTTAGTAAAAAATGTGGTTTTTAGAAAATCGAATCCGAAAATATACAAAAAATTGGGAGGGAAAGCAGGGCGAAGAAACTGATTCGATCCTTATTGGGCCGCATCAGGTAATAGAAATAAAGCGGATCCGGTTTTCTATTAATTGATTTGGTCCACTAAACCAAATCAGTTATCCAACCAACTGATATATTAGAGCGGCCACGTGACCCAGTTGTCCACTATCCAAAACTTCACTCAAACTAGCGAAATTAGTCTCTCATCAGCAACCCTCTCCTCTCCACTGTCTCATCACCCTAAGCCTAATCCTCTTTTGTTCCCTCTTCCCTCTTATCCGATTATCAACAAAATGGCGAAGGCAACTAATTCCCTCTACCCTCTTCCTTCTTTTCCTCAATTCTTTTCATTTGTAACTGGTGGCTCGAAGTACTGTCTTCATCATCTTCACCTGATTCGAGAATTGCGACAACAAAACCCGCGACCTTCTATCCTTGCCATTAACTCTGGCACCGTCACTATGGCATGCGAACTAGGCCACCACGACTCCAATATGCTCTCAGGTCTCTTTGTCTCTCTCTTCTCTCATGTTTTTCTTTTGATTTAGGATTTAGGGTTTCTCAAAATTGAATTAATTGGTTTTTGCTTAACTTGTAAATTCACTAAGTAAAGCAGAATTGGCTGCAAATGAGACGAATAAGGTGTCGATTTGTAACTTTGAATGCTGAGATTCATCGAAGTAAAGGACAATTACTTGAAGAGGTTCCTAAGTTGCAGCGATTGGCGTAAAAAAGGTTTCTTTTTGTTTCTTTTTTGATGCTACTGATTACTTAGCTTGTTTTACACCTACATTCAGTTGACAAGTACCCTTTTTTGGATCCATCATTTTTCTTTAATTTCTCTTTTTTTCCTGTTTAATTTTTGTTTCATTCAGGTTTAAAGGTTTCCCATTAACATCTTCATCCAGATCATGATTACCCTCCAACTTCTCCGCAACATCATGACAGTCTTCTGAGCATACTATGTTGTTCTTAGCCACGACCACATGAGGGGAAGAATTCCCATCCATGCGAGGCATGTAGAACACAATTTAGCTCCCATTTCACCTTCTCTCATTTCACCCTAACCCATTTCTCTCTCTTTCTCACTCTTCCTAACAGAACTCCTCCTATCTCAGTTTCTTCATTTCCATTAACGATTAAATCTATTCATTATAAAGGAGCTAGTAGTACTTGTTGAACCCTAGTTTTGATAATGACAAAGAAACAAAGGAACAAACTAAGTAGTGAACTAATGAATTATTTAAGTGTATGGTGTCTAAGGTATCAATGCAAGGAACTGGGAGAATACAAGTCAATGAAGAAGTCAAGAGAGGATTTCAAAGGCTAAGTAAAGAAGTTTCTATGTTGATACTGGAGCAAGCATTGGATCAAGAATAATAGAAGCTAGGCGTTTTATTTTCTAGTTCCAATGTAAAGGAACAAAGAAAGAATGGTAAGGAACTGTGGCAGAATATTTGAGAATGAAGCGTTTGTTCCTCTGTAAGGAACAAACTCAGTGGCACTTAGTAAATATGTTAAAGGAACTGAACTAATATAAGGAACTAGACTTAGGCGTGTACTTAGTGTAACGGTTAAAAGATAATGGAGTAAGTCATGCCTAGATTATAGGAAATTAGTTATTTCTAATTTCAAATGATAAAATCAGTTTTAAAAAGAAAATCTGTTTTGGAAAAGATTTATTTTTCGGAAAATAAGAAAATAAATATCCGGTTGTTAGAAAGATTTTATTTCAAAGATATTATTTTCTTAAAGATTAGAAATTCAGATTTAAAGATAAAAAGAGTTTATAAAAACTGATTTTCGGATAATGTTGAAGGAACTCCTATTATTTAGGAGTAATGGCTGCATTTTATCCACGTTCATTTATAGTTCATGGGATCATGGGACATGATGTAAAACGTGTTCCTTAGGGGAAGGAACATCATGGGTAAATGGATTAAAACGTGTACTCTAACATTAATCCCACGTTCTTCATGATTAACACTATAAATATAGAAGTCTAGATAAGTTCCAAATTGTGTCTGACTAAGTAATTAAGTGAGTTTAACTTATTAAGTGTCAGTGCCTTCATTCTCTCATAATAGCCATTTGTTCTTTGCCTTCTTACTCTAATTCCACTAAGCTTATTTCGATCAATTGTATTTTGGTTTTTGGGGTAAGGGAACTTTGAGTGAAGTTCTGTAAGAGAAAGGCTTTGAGTGAAGCTTGTATGTGTGAGAAAACTTCGAGTGAAGTTGAGAGGAACTGCTGTTAAGGGAACAGTGGTTCAGGAACTTGAGTTTAGGAACTCAAGGTAGGGCTCGAGTTAGAATTAGGTTGTAACAGAGTTGTTTGGCCTAATTAGTGAAAGTGTTGAGTTTAAAATCCCTAGTGGTCGAGGTTGTTTCTTCTTGTTGGGCCCAAGAAGTTTTTCCTCGTAAAAATCCCTTGTGTTCCTTTAGCTTGTTTATTCGTTTAAGTTTTAATTTCCGCAAAAAGTTACGTTTATTTCTACACCTACAATTCACCCCCCCTCTTGTAGTGTTCCTAGGGAAATAACAATTGGTATCAGAGCTAGAACTCACGTAAGATAGGAAACCCTATTGAGGAAAAGATCCAAGGAACAATGAATACCACCGAGAAACTTGAAGAAGGTTATTCCACTCAAAGGCCTCCTATGTTCAATGGGAAGTACTACAACTATTGGAAGAACCGCATGGAGATATTCATCAAGGCTGAAAACTATCAGGTATGGAGAGTCATTGAAGTTGGTGATTTCGAAGTCACAACTACAAATGACAAAAATGAGGTAACTCTTAAACCCCTCTCTGATTATGAAAATCTGATTTTGAAAAAATGGAAGTAAATGCCATGGCTATTAAACTATTGCATTGTGGACTTGGACCCCATGAACATAATAGGATCATGGGATGCAAATCCGCAAAGCAAATATGGGATTTACTAGAAGTAACCCACGAAGGAACTAATGAAGTTAAAAGATCGAAAATTGATTTACTTATGAATCAATATGAACTGTTCTGCATGAAATCCAAAGAAAGCATCCGAGACATGTTTACTCGTTTTACTAACATTATAAATGAGTTGGCTTCTCTTGGAAAGTTTATTTCATCTGAGGAACAGGTTCGAAAGTTCTTAGGAGTCTTCCTAAGGACAGATGGATGGCTAAAGTCACGCTCTTCAAGAAACAAAAGACTTCACTAAGTTCAACTTAGAACAGCTGGCAGGGTCACTTATGACTCATGAGCTTCACCTTGATACTGAATATGGTGAAAGCTCCAAATCAAAATCAATTGCTCTCAAAGCAGATGATGAAGATGATTCGGACTCTGAAGAAGAAGAAGCAGCCCTCATGGTTCGAAAATTTCGAAAGATGTACAGGAACATGAAGAATGGAAACTTCAAAGGTAAAACTAAGAAATTTTCTAACAAAGCTGCTTGTCATAAATGTGGAAGTACAGATCACTTCATCAAAGAATGTCCTCTTTGGGAAAACGACAAAACCAAAGAAAGGAACAAGGAACGCTTTGCTGAAAGGAACAAAGAATCAAAAGCACCTTTCTCTAAGGCAAATGTGCGCAAAGCTATGATAGCTGCTTGGGGAGATTCAGAGACGGAAGAAGAAGAGGAACAACCAACTGAAGAAACAGCAAACCTTTGCCTCATGGCAAACATGCGACGAAAAAGAAGATGAAGAAAAATTGAGGTAAGTCAACATGGACTTGAGTCAGAACTAGATGGTAAAACTAGGACTGAAATATATGATCTTCTTTATGATGCAATTCTTGAATGTAGAGATGAACGTGAAAAACGTGAACAAACGGAACAAGCCTTAAAGGTTTGCAAGGAACACATAGAATGGCTTAAGAAAATGAGAACTGATGTCGAAACTAGATTTTTGATTTGTTTGATAAAAACTTAAAAATCAAAGAATGTTATGAGAGTTTGAAAAATGAAAATTATCTAATTAATTTAGAGATTTCACACTTGAAGGAATTTGTCCCTGTTCTGAGTTCCTTTGATATAAGATCAACCCCTTTGAAAGGATACAGATCTGAGATTGAAAAAATAAATAAAGAGAAAAATATTTTAAAGGAACAGATCTGTAATCTTAAAAAGGAACTGGTTGTCGCAAGGAACAGAGGCAAAATCATGAAAGTTCCTAAGTGGATTGAGAAACCACAGACCAAAAGGAAGGAAGGTCTTGGTTTTGAAAACTACAAGAAAAGGAACAAGACAAAGAAATATGTTGATCTACCTAGTGATAAGTTCTGTATGTATTGTGGCAAGGTAGGTCATTACATAAATCAATGTCAACTAAAATCTGAGATGATTGGGAAAAATGTGACAATAAGTAAGAAAAAATGGGTTGTCAAAACAAATCCTAGTCAAGAACAGGAACCCACGAAAGATGGGGTTCCTTCAACTAACAACTAGTTGATTTTTGCAGGTTGGAGTGAGGGGGAACAACACTTGGTATCTCGATAGTGGTTGTTCCAAGCACATGACAGGAGACAAAACGAAGTTTCTCTCACTCACAACCTATGAAGGTGGCAGTGTAACATTTGGTGATAATAAGAAAGGTAACATTGTTGCTATGGGTAAGGTCGGTAAGTCACCATTACACTCCATTGAAAATGTATTTTTAGTTGAAGGTCTAAAACATAATCTATTAAGCATTTCTCAATTCTGTGACAAAGGAAATACTGTAAAATTTGATAAGAAAAATGCTTAATCATCAACATTAAAACTAAGAAGGTTATTTGGAAGGAACAAGGAAAGGGAACACATACATTGTGGATCTAGACCTTGTTCCTCAAATCAATTTAACTTGTCTTAGTGTTATTGAAGATGATTCACTTCTATGGCACAAGCGTCTAGGACATGCTAGCTTTTCATTACTTGAGAAACTTAGATCAAAAGACCTTGTTTTAGGATTACCATCATAAAATTTCATATTGATCAAGTTTGTGATGCATGTGCACGAGGTAAACAAGTAAGATCCTCTTTCAAATCTAAAACGATTGTAAGTACCACTAAACCATTAGAGTTAATTCATATGGACTTATGTGGACCCATGAGAATTCAAAGCAGAAGTGGAAAGAGGTATGTACTTGTGATTGTAGATGACTACTCTAGGTACACTTGGGTTATTTTTCTCTCTAGTAAAGATGAAACTTATGATGAGTTCCTTGTCTTTGCTAAAAGAGTTCAAAACCTAAGTGGACATAAAATAATGCACATTAGATCAGATCATGGCAAGGAATTCGAAAATTATAAATTTGATGACCTAAGCAGAGATAATGGCCTAGATCATAATTTTTCTGCCCCTAGAACACCACAACAAAATGGTGTTGTAGAAAGGAAAAATAGAACTTTGGAGGAAATGTCTAGAACCATGTTAATTGCTAGTGAACTTCCAAGGAACTTTTGGGCTGAAGCTGTTAATACTGCTTGTCACATAATTAATCGTGCCATGATGAGACCTATCATTAATAAAACTCCTTATGAACTTTACTTTGGAAAGAAACCAAACATCACCTATTTAGAACATTTGGATGCAAATGTTATGTGCATAATAATGGAAAAGATAATCTTGGAAAATTTGATGCAAGGAGTGATGAAGCAACATTTTTAGGATACTCCTCACATAGTAAAGCTTATAGAGTATATAACAAGAGAACTATGTGTGTTGAAGAAAGTATTCATGTAATCTTTGATGAATCTGACAAACATAATCCAAGCATACAGGTTGATGACTATGAGATAGGGTTAGCGCAACCTAGTTCAAGGAACACAGATTCACAAGAAGAAGAAGAAGTGAAAGAGGAAAGGAACGAGGAATTCGAAAATAATGAGATCAATGATATTCCTGTTCCTCAAGGAGGAGAAGATATCCTGTTCCTCTAAATGAAGGAACTGAGTCCACCGAGGCTAACAGAGGAACAACTGAGCAGAGTTCCTCATCCACTCAAGGAACTCATGAGGAACAACATGTTCCTATAAGAGAGTTTCAACCAAAACCTTGGAGATTACAAAAGTCACATCCTGTGGAACTCATAATCAGCGACATATCCAAAGGTACGCAAACTAGATCTCAGTTAAGGAACTTTTGTGCATTTCATGCGTTCCTATCAATGATGGAACCAAGAAATCATGAAGAAGCCTTAACTGACTCTGATTGGATTATTGCAATGCAAGCTGAATTAAATGAGTTTGAAAGAAACAAGGTATGGCATCTAGTTCCTTCATCTAAACAACAAAAAGTAATTGGCTTAAAATGGGTGTTTAGAAACAAACTAGATGAATATGGAACCATTGTAAGAAACAAAGCTAGACTTGTAGTAAAAGGTTATAACCAACAAGAAGGAATTGATTATGAAGAAACCTTTGCTCCTGTAGCTAGATTAGAAGCCATTAGAATCTTAATTGCATTTGCTGCTTACATGGGATTAAATTATATCAAATGGATGTTAAGTGTGCATTTTTAAATGGCTATCTAAACGAAGATGTATATGTTGAACAACCCCCTGGTTTCGAAAATAACAATCTCCCAAATCATGTCTACAAGCTTGATAAAGCTCTTTATGGGTTAAAACAAGCACCTAGATCATGGTATGAGAGATTATCTAAGTTCCTCTTTAAAAGAGGAAAGGTTGATAAAACCTTGTTCCTAAAATCTAAAGGAACTGATATTTTGCTTGTTCAAATATATGTTGATGACATCATATTCGGAGCTACTAATGAAACATTGTGCAAAGAATTCTCAATCTCATGAGCAATGAATTTGAAATGAGTATGATGGGAGAATTAAATTTCTTTCTTGGACTACAAATCAAACAAACTGAAAAAGGTATAATTGTTCACCAACAAAAATACATAAAGGAACTATTAAAGAAATATGGCCTCGAAAATTCAAAGATAAATCACACTCCTATGGGAACTTCAACTAGATTAGATGAAGACTCCATAGGAACAAGTGTTGATCAAACAAAATTAGAGGAATGATTGGTTCACTTTTGTATCTAACTGCTAGTCGTCCAGACATAGCTTTCAGTGTTGGTTTGTGTGCTAGATTTCAAGCAAATCCAAAGGAGTCTCACCTCACTGCTGTGAAGAGAATTCTTAGATACCTTAAAGGAACAGATGATCTTGGACTCTACTATCCAAGAAGTGATACATTCGAACTAAAAGGATATGCAGATGCAGATTATGCTGGAGATCTTGTTAATAGGAAAAGCACCTCAGGTATGGCACAATTCCTTGGTCATAGTTTAGTTTCTTGGAGTACCAAGAAACAAAACACAGTTGCTTTATCCACTGCTGAAGCAGAATATGTAGCTGCTGCTGCATGTTGCTCTCAAATGCTTTGGATAAAACAACAACTTAGTGACTATGGAATAAACTTTGAATGTGTTCCTATTTATTGTGACAATACAAGTGCTATAAGTATATCTAAAGATCCAGTGCATCATTCTAGAGTAAAGCATATACATATTAGACATCACTTTTTAAGAGAAAATGTCGAAAAAGGTTTGATCAAACTTGAGTTTTGTCAAACTGATTATCAGATTGCTGATATCCTAACTAAGCCTTTGCAAAGAGATAGATATGAAAATTAAGGCTTGAGTTAGGCTTAATAAAAATTAAGTGATTGTTCCTATGTCAATTCCCCCATGTTTGAATCAATTTGAGTGACTTTGTGTGCTAAAAATAATTGTGTTTAATTGCCTAAGACCATTGCAAATTGGAATGTTGCAAAACATAACCATGAAGTCAAAGAAACTAAACAACTCACAAATGTCACATAATACTCCCCTTACTGTTCCTAAGGTCAAGAAACATGCATAGTATGAAGGATATTGATATGTAGCATTAGTTGTTCCTATAGCACAAGTTCCTTAGCATTTATTTTCTTTCAAAAATTAAAATTCATAAAAATCCGAAAAATCCGATAAAATCCCAAAAATAAGGGGAACCAGTTTAATTAAATCTTGGTTCTTTTTATCTTTTCGTTTTTTTCCTTTTTATTTATTTTATTTTTATTTCCTTTGCTTTATTTCTTTCCCGCGTGTCATAATTACTATTACATGCAAAACTTCCTTCTTCAATTCATCTAAAGAAACCGTGTTCCTCTCAAACGCTTCATCTTCACCAAATCCGAAACCTCATCACACCCTTTGATACTCCATAAAAACCTCCAAACCTTCATAAATCATGGCAAAAACTTCAAGAAACTCACCTTTTCCAACACCAAAAACAACCGACACTTCAAAAATGGAAATTTCTTCATCTCCAACTAAAACCCTTGAAACCGACATAATTCAAGAAAACCCCATAGAGGAACAGCAATTAGAATCTCCTAGAAGGAGCATGAGAAGAAGAAAATTGATTGGGGAAGATGATGAAGAAGAAACCCCGGAACAATCTCAGGGGGAAGAAGAAGAAACTGCACCTGTTCCTTCCAAAGGAACTGTTTCTTCGTCTTCCAAGAAAAGGGTCGAACGAAGTGAATCTAGGTATGTCTTGGGCTTTTGCGTCGATTTAGAATGGGCAAATAAAATTGAATTTCTAGAATTAACCTCCATTCTAAAGGAACAAGGCATGGAATTCTTGTTTGAATTCGCCTTTAATAATGCTCTTGTTCCTCTAGCTATGGACGAGTTTTGTGCAAATTTTGTTAATACTAATGGAACTTGCACAACTGAAGTTAGAGGCAAGAAAATAAGGTTTAATCAAGCAACTTTAAGCAAAGTATGGGAAGTTCCTTGCAAAGGAACTGATTTGTATTTTAAAAGGAAAGGAACTGTTTCCTTTCCAATTTTCCTCAAGACAAAATCTTAGAATATTTTGGAGGAACAGCTGGCCAAAACAAACTTAACCATAACCTACTCTCTCCCTTCACAAAGTACTGTTTAACTTGGTTTGGAGAGCACTCATTCCTCGAACTGAAAAGAGGAATGAAGTGGGTCTCTTGGATATGTGTTACATGTTTTGCTTGGACCACACATACAAATCAATTTCCCTTCCCTCTTCATTCAACACTTAACCCATTATTGAGAACATTGTGTATTGGTACGGTGCCTTGATAACTTCTTACTTCATCATTTTGAAGTAAGACTTACTGGTTGGACCACCATAGGGTCAAACAAGGGAACATTTGAATGAGAAGACCCTAAATGGACTTGGTTGTCTGTCCAAGAAGGTGTTCTCATTCAAGGAAAATGGCTTCCAGTTCCTCAGGAAAAAGAAAATGCCCAAACTGGACTTAGAAGAAGATAATGATGTAATCTTGGATAACCCTGTTCCTAAGCCGGAGGAACCAAACCTAAGAGGCGCAAACACATTGCCACTAAGCCTAAACCCTCTGTTCCTTTGAGAGTGAGAAAGAGCACTCGTCGAAAAATTGCTCCTGTTCCTGTTCCTTCCAAGAGGACTCTCCTTTAGTCCTTTCGGATAATGAGGAACAGGTACCCTCTACTCTCAAGGAACCATACCTCCACCATCTCCCAAACTCTCTGTTCCTTCACAAAAATACCCTCCATTTCACCTTCGTCCTTCTCTGTTCCTTCAGTTTTGAGCAGTTGAAGGATGAAATAAAAGGACCAAATCCTTTTGCTTCCACCTCCACAACTCTTCCACCCACACCACCATTTCTTCCTCCCATTTATCACCCTTCACCTTCTGTTTCCATTCCTGGAACAGATGAGCCTTCCACTCAAACCTCCCCAGTTCCTTCACAACATCCCCCATCTGCCTCTAGTTCCAAGGTAAGGAACAGGAAAATCCGGATGATACTAACTGGGTTAATGAAGTCTGCCTTCCTGCACAACATATGATAAAATTTTACAATCATCTTCATTGGACTTTGGATGCCAAAACTGATACTATGATAAGTCTTATGAAGAAATTGAGTGATACCGTGGTTGCGCAGCAAAAGAAGATGGACACTATGGCTCGTACTTGGAGGAGCTGAAGGAACAGGTTGAACTACATCATGGGGTGGTGATGAAAAAGTTGGAGGATGTGGTTGAAGAAGAAGTTGTAGAGGAACACCATTCCCCTTCCCTTTCTTAGTTTCTTTTATTGTTTTTGTTGTTCCTGTTTCTTTCATAAGGAACACAATTTTGTTTCTTCCTTTTTTTTTTCTTTCTTTGTTTTGTTATGGAACAAGTGCTATATAATCAATGACTTTTGCTATATTGTCTATGTTTCTAAATGCTTTGCATAATTTCTTCCTTGGAATGGCTAGTATTATGTGATTGATGTTTGAGCAAGTTTACTCTTTGATTTTCTAACTTAACCACTAATGGTGCTTGCATATTGGTCTTAAGGTGTTAAATCAATTCATCAATTCATGCAGAGTCTATTCTTTTTGAGGATGACAAAGGGGGAAAAGGATTTAAGGAACAAACTGTACATAAACTTAAAAAAAATGAAAGTTGAAAAATTAAAAATTGGATAAGGTAAATGAAAAATCAAAAATAGGTTAAGGTAAATGAAAAATCAAAACTTCAGTTACTCACATAATTGTGTTTTATTTTTCATTTTCTTCTTTATGTTTTTTTTCATTCACTTATATTATTTGTTATTTTCCTTAGTTTGTACCTTTGTTGTCATCATCAAAAAGGGGGAAATTGTTGAACCCTAGTTTTGATAATGACAAAGAAACAAAGGAACAAACTAAGTAGTGAACTAATGAATTATTTAAGTGTATGGTGTCTAAGGTATCAATGCAAGGAACTGGGAGAATACAAAGTCAATGAAGAAGTCAAGAGAGGATTTCAAAGGCTAAGTAAAGAAGTTTCTATGTTGATACTGGAGCAAGCATTGGATCAAGAATAATAGAAGCTAGGCGTTTTATTTTCTAGTTCCAATGTAAAGGAACAAAGAAAGAATGGTAAGGAACTGTGGCAGAATATTTGAGAATGAAGCGTTTGTTCCTCTGTAAGGAACAAACTCAGTGGCACTTAGTAAATATGTTAAAGGAACTGAACTAATATAAGGAACTAGACTTAGGCGTGTACTTAGTGTAACGGTTAAAAGATAATGGAGTAAGTCATGCCTAGATTATAGGAAATTAGTTATTTCTAATTTCAAATGATAAAATCAGTTTTAAAAAGAAAATCTGTTTTGGAAAAGATATTATTTTTCGGAAAATAAGAAAATAAATATCCGGTTGTTAGAAAGATTTTATTTAAAGATATTATTTTCTTAAAGATTAGAAATTCAGATTTAAAGATAAAAAGAGTTTATAAAAACTGATTTTCGGATAATGTGAAGGAACTCCTATTATTTAGGAGTAATGGCTGCATTTTATCCACGTTCATTTATAGTTCATGGGATCATGGGACATGATGTAAAACGTGTTCCTTAGGGGAAGGAACATCATGGGTAAATGGATTAAAACGTGTACTCTAACATTAATCCCACGTTCTTCATGATTAACACTATAAATATAGAAGTCTAGATAAGTTCCAAATTGTGTCTGACTAAGTAATTAAGTGAGTTTAACTTATTAAGTGTCAGTGCCTTCATTCTCTCATAATAGCCATTTGTTCTTTGCCTTCTTACTCTAATTCCACTAAGCTTATTTCGATCAATTGTATTTTGGTTTTTGGGGTAAGGGAACTTTGAGTGAAGTTCTGTAAGAGAAAGGCTTTGAGTGAAGCTTGTATGTGTGAGAAAACTTCGAGTGAAGTTGAGAGGAACTGCTGTTAAGGGAACAGTGGTTCAGGAACTTGAGTTTAGGAACTCAAGGTAGGGCTCGAGTTAGAATTAGGTTGTAACAGAGTTGTTTGGCCTAATTAGTGAAAGTGTTGAGTTTAAAATCCCTAGTGGTCGAGGTTGTTTCTTCTTGTTGGGCCCAAGAAGTTTTTCCTCGTAAAAATCCCTTGTGTTCCTTTAGCTTGTTTATTCGTTTAAGTTTTAATTTCCGCAAAAAGTTACGTTTATTTCTACACCTACAATTCACCCCCCCTCTTGTAGTGTTCCTAGGGAAATAACAGTACTAAGAATGTTCCCGATTCTAATTGTCAGAGACTCGGTGTCAAAATTTATGGCGACCAAGTCACTAAACCTGGCGCCATAGTTATTCGTCGGCGTGGAACTAAGGTGCTTTTTGTGCCCTAATTTTCTTCAACATATTACTAGAGAAATATTTAGAAATTTTCACTTTGTTTTGGTCTAATTTCGACTCTTAAAGTTGATTTAACGATTAATTTTTATGCTTTTGTTGCTAATTTTCTACGATATTCTCATCCAAGTCAGAACCATAAACACTAAAATTATCCATAAATACCTCCATGATATTCTCGATGAAATTAGAAAAAATGGCCATCATACATCTTTGAAATGTGATAGGGGCATTGCACAAACCAAATGGCATCATGCGATATGCAAAAGTACCGTAGGGGTAACTGAACGTCGTCTTCTCTTGATTGGCTGAGTGAATGGGAATCTGAAAGAAACCTGAATATCCATCCAAATAACAGAAAAATTTATGTTTTGCTAATCTTTCTAACATCTGAGCAATAAAAGGGAGAGGAAAATGATCTTTCAGAGTGGCGGTGTTTAATCTGCGATAATTAATACACATCCGCCAACCTGTAACAGTACGAGTAGGAATTAGTTCATCCCTATCATTCTTAACAACAGTAGTCCCCCCTTTTTAGGAACAACTTGAACCGGGCTCACCTAATTAGAATCGGAGATGGGGTAGATGATGCCCGCGTAAAGTAGTTTCATAATTTCCTTTTTCACAACCTATTGCATATTAGGATTCAAACGTCTTTGGGGTTGTATGCAAGGGCGGTGATTTTCTTCCAAGTTAATTCTGTGCATGCAAAAATCAGGATTAATGCCCTTTAGATCATCAATACTATACCCAATAACCTTCTTGTGCATGCAAAGCACTGAAAGAAGTTGTGAAAGCTGGCTGTCTGTGAGTTTAGTACTGACAATCACAGGGCATTCCTCAGCGTCATCAAGAAATGCATATTTGACGTGAGAAGGTAAAGGTTTAAGTTCTAACTTCTTTACCTGTGGTTCGGAAGTAGAGAAAATAGTCTCCATTACCTTACAATCTGCTACCTTATCAATGTCAAGGCCATCATTTAGATCAAGACTTGTCTCCAATAATTCATCTAACAGAAATTGTGAAAAACTAACTCCAGAGATCTCATCGAGAATGTTAATCCTGCAACATGTGTGCTCAAGCATAGGAGACTTAATAGCATTGGTTAACTTAAAAGTAACAGTATCATCACCAACACTCAAAGTCAAAGAGCTAAATTTTGCATCAATGACAACACCTGCAGTACATAGAAAAGGTATACCCAAAATAATGGGAATTCGACTATCTTCTTCCATATCAAGTACTACAAAATCAACAGGAATATAGAATTTTCCAACTCTAACAGGTACATCCTCTATAATACCTAAAGGATATTTCACAGATCGATCTGCCATATGCAGAGTAATCTGTGTGCACTTTAAAGGACCCAAGTTCAGTTTATTACAGATAGATAAAGGCATAACAGATACACTGGAACCTAAATCACATAAAGTCTTATCTATAAACAAAGCACCCACATGACAAGGGATGGAAAAACTACCAGGATTTTTTAATTTTGGTGGAATTTTATTTTGCAGAACATCACTGCATTCTTTAGCTAAAGCAACTCTATCTATCCCACCAAAATCTTTCTTTTTAGTGATCATATCTTTCGGAAACTTGGCATACACAGGTACTTGAGAAATTAAATCAGTGAAAGGAACTGTTACCTCAAGATTTTTGACCATAGGCATAAATTTACCAAGTTGTTGATCGACCTTTGATTTTTGCATCCTATGGGGGAAAGGTAGTGGTGGAGTAGGAGAATCAGTAACCTTCTCCTTGCGTTTCTCTACTTCATCTACTTTCTCGCGCTCAACTTCAGTTCTGGAGCTATCCTCACCTTCATTTTCATCCACATCATCATTCTGAACTAGAGGTACTGAATCATCAGTAGGCATAGGTGGGGCATCATACTGTGTACCGCTTCGAAGAGTGACAGCATTAGCAGTTTCATTAAGAATTGGTTGCCCCGGCAGATGACCTGGTTGCCTCTGTGCATTATTTCCAGCCACCTGAGCAAGTTGAGTCTCCAAGTGTTTGGTGGTGTTCTTCATTTCCTTGATGCTCTCCTCATGATTTTTCTGCATAGAAACCATCATTTTCATTAGATCAGACATAGTAGGCTATTGAGAACTGGCATTATGAGAAACTTGCTGCTAATAGCCTTGGTGTGAAGGCCTATTGAAACCAAGAGGGGGTTCTGGGGAGCCGCTTGATAATACAATTGTCTAGCAGCATGTTGTGGTGGGTTTGGATGAGGTGGTTGGTAGGAAGATTGTGGTGGAGGTTGAGGATTCTTAACATTATTGTTCTTGTAGTAAAAATTAGGATGATCTCTCCAACTTGGGTTGTAAGTGTTAGAGTAGGGGTTGTGTGGTCTCTGCTGAAAAGCATTTGCATGCGCCATCTGATGCGGATCAGGTTGAGTGTAGCAACAATCATGACCATAGTGGCCTTGAACACCACACACTTCACAAAAGGAAGAAGTAATAGGAGCCATGGAAGACATCGGATTAATACTCATAGGTTGAGTACTAGATTACAAAGATTTTAGTGAGTCCAGCTTCATGCTCAACTGTGCTACTTGTGAAGACAACAAGACGTATGCATCAGTATCCAACTTTTTCTTTGAAATAGTCCTGGAGGAACTATGATCATTCGTTGCTAAGTTGGCCAGAAAAGTGTACCCTTCATCTACCTCCTTATCTAGGAAGACTCCCCCCGCGGATGAATCAGATCAAATATACTCTTGATATGGGGTTGTAGACCATTGTAGAATGCTTGGGTGATGAACCACTTGTCCAGATTGTGGTGTGGGCATTCTCTTTGCAGATCCTTGAACTTATTCCACGCTTCCTTCAGTGTTTCATTGGGTTCTTGTTGGAAGGTAGCAAGCTTATGTCTTATTTCTGCAGTCTTGGTGGGAGGGTAATACTCTTTCAGGAATGCTTCAGATATAACACTCCACTCAGTTTTATTAACATCATTCAGCCATTTGTGTGCCTTGTCCTTTAATGAAAATTCGAAGACCATGACCTTCAACTGACCAGGAATGACCCCTTGGTGCTTAACGGTACGACAGAGTTGTTGAAACCATTGTAAATGATTTGCAGGGTCTTTAGGTGGATGCCTGCCAAACTGATTCCGTTGGATCATATTAATGAGAGGAGGCTTGATTTCGATGTTTGCTGCCTGTATATCAGGCATAGTAGGGCATGTGGGAACATTGCCAGGAGAAGGTACCCCATAAGACTTCAATGACTTAGGAGGCATGATTGGTTCTATTGGTTGTTCGGCGGTTTTTCCCTGATTAGCAGACTGCTTTTTCTTCTTTTGTGTCTTCTTGAGTTGCCAGAAGGTTTTCTCAAGATCAGGATCAGTTGGAACTGGAATACCTGTTCTTTTAGACCTGGGCATAAAAGAAACAAAAAAAAAGGTGCAGTGAGATGGCCTCAATTGGAACTTGAAATTCCAATGAGACAACAGAAATAGTCAAATAATTAATCAGAAAGTTATAGAAACTAGTCGTCTCCCCAGCAACGGCGCCAAAAACTTGATGGGTTTTAAAATATACCGCAAGTGCACGGTGTCTGTTTAGCAGAAACTAGCAAATACGGGTCGATCCACAGGGAGAGGAGTTCTACAGATTTATGGTCAATTATTTAACTACTTCAAGAGAGAAAATTGATTGAAGAATTAATTTCTAAACTAGAGTAAACTAGAACACAAAATGATATAAGTTTACCAAATAATTAAAAACCTAGGGCAATTGATCGGTCCACCATGCTTATACCAATCTAATAACTACAATATAGTTCAATAATACTTGGATTGAGGTTCGAATAACTAGAGTATTTCGTTAATCCTTGGTCAGGCATTAACAACTCTTAAAATAACATATGCCAGTACGGTCGCTCAACATAATCAAATCTACCTATTGTAACAGGCCTCTAATGAATACGATCTTTCGATTCTAATTCTTATTAGCTAAACATAACTCATGATATTGCGCAATTACATGAATTAAACAAGCATAACAAATCAACAGGAATTATTCTAATTCAATCCAAATATCGAAGAACATCAAACCACAATAAAAAAGATATAAACATGGCTTCCCCCTCTAAGCCCTACAAAAAGACTACTCATTCATGATAATAACAAACTCAATAAATAAAATCAAAGTAAAAGAATTCATTAAATTAAGCAAAGTAAAGATGAATACCGAATGATTGAGGAATAATTGAAACGAAATCAACGATCTCTATAATATTCAAAGGTAAAAGTTCATACAAAGCTAGAGAGAGATAAACTAAGTGTTTAGCCATAAAAACGTAGAAAATAAGATATTCTAATCGAAAATACTAAAAACCTATTTATACTTTTTACAAAACCGGCTAAAAAGGCGAAAAAACCCGTCCCGAGAAACCGCCCGGTCGGGCGATAGTGATTGCAAAACAACGACAAAGCAGCCAATCCGCCCGGTCGGGTGCGTAAAGGAATTTTCCCATTTGGTCGCCCGGTTGGCCGAGCAAAGTGACTGCTGGCAGATTTGAGTTTCTTGATTTGCCTGGTCAGGCGCGTAAGCGTTTTTCTTCCTTTGATCGCCCGGTTGGCCGGATGAAATGAATATGCTGTAGCTCAAGTTTCGTGGCTCGCCCGGTCGGGCCAAACCGCCAGGTCGACCGGGCGAGTGTGTTTTCTCGTCCATTTTCCGTGCAATCTAACCGAATCGCTCGTCCAATCTTTCGGATTCTCCTTGTACATTGTGTGACCATTGGGCTCCCATGTCGTGACTTACATAAAGGCATCAAGTGCCTAATCTGCATCAAAACATGCAACACACGAAAAGAGCTCCAAACGCATCAAATCCACAAGAAACGAGCTCAAAAGAGCTCAAATCGACTATCAAAACTAAGGGGGTTGGAGTAAATAATCGATAAATAATAAACACATCACCTTTCGATCTAGATAAAGATTCTTCTAGATAAGCTAAATGAACTCCTGGACGAGGCCTTGCCAAGAAAGAAAATCGGCTTAAAGAAACTTGGTTGTCTTTCCTTTCTGAGCAGGAAACGTACATGGATTGTGACTCATCCAAAAAAATCAATCTAAACATCGATTCCCCGACGAGTCATAGGCATAGAAGGAGATCGGCCTGCTGTTTTTGGCCGCCTTTCATTCAGGAGAAAGGTTCGTCCAGAAGAGTTAAATGAACATTCTGGACAAATAAAGAAACTGGACGACTCAGGAGCATTGGCCGAATCATTTAAAAAAATAAAAAAATACTTACCAAAGTATCCATCCTCTTTTCACATCCAGATTTGCTGTACTCCTTCCACAACGAACTTGTAAATTTAGACATGCTTATGTCCCTTAACCAAGATTTTTATAGAACGGCTTTGGCTGCAGCTGCAAAAGAAAAGCACAATAATAGTGAGCTACATTCATTGGATGAAGCTATTTACTTAGCAAAATCAGTATGTATACCTCTTTCCCCGGCCTGCCGCAAGTCCGCGGCAACCAGAAAATTGTCATTATAGAACATCTCCTTAAAGGGAATCTAGTTGGACGGACCCTTGAAGGACGATTTATTTGGGGTGGAATACTCCGCAATTCGGAAGTACTCCATCATTTCCTTGGCTAAATTATCCTCCAACTCTAGGAATGAAGCCGTTCGTCTGGTAAGAGTCAGAGCTCGGTTGAAATAGCGGTAGCGTCTAGCTACTGCTTCGGTGGGGGAGTGGACGAATAAAAACTCTGCGAGTATCTTCGAGGTTTTGTCCCAAGATGTCAAGAAGCCATGACGGTTGCAGACGCTGAACCAATCCCCGTATATTGTCTTAGGGAACTTTGATAAGTAATGTATCTGAGTAAAGGCGGCCAAAGAAGGGTTAACACTTTTTAACTCACAGACGACCAAGAACGTCAGGATGTTCTGCCATGAGTTAGGGGCTAGTTGATTGTGGCCAAGGCTGTAATGATGAAGAAGACAACTTATGAATGGGTGCAAGGGAAATGGTAACCCCGCGTCCAGAGCCAGCCGATAAACCGCAAAGTCGCCTGCCGGAGCACTAACGATGGTATCCTCCTTACCCTATTGCCGAGGAGAAGTGTTTAATGTCTGAACCTACTCGTCCTAGCCAGCTATTGTCAGCTAGAATGAACCTAGGGTCTGACAGAGGACCTAGACAACGTCTAATTTCAGAAGAAGTAGTAGAAAGCTCGTACGAATCATTGGACGGGTTAAATGAAACCTCTACCTCGTTGGCCTCGTCCACTGCCATACCTTGTTCGTACAGGCTGGCTTCGGAAAGCCTCTCACTAGTTCTCTCCTCCTGGACGCTTTCAAGAGAAGGGGTTCTGTTTGCTGGCCGAGTGCTTTGAATTTCGCGCTCCCCTTTGTCAGGAATTCGGCTTGTTGACACCTCCATTTCTCAGCTTGAGGCTGGGAGATTTACTCCACGTCTAATGCGAGTCGTTTTGTTGACGCGCGCCAGAGTACCCTGCACAGGTAAAGATTGGGTCGTCTGACTTTGCCGTCCATGTCCGACCAGGATAGGCCCAACTCTAGAATGTGCCGAAGAGGGAAGGCTCTCTGTTCTAGGGTTAAGGCCAACCCTTAAGCGTTCAGGATTGTTCGATGAAGAGGACGAATCCATTTTTCTCGAAAAAGAATGAAGAGAAACAAAAATTAAGAATTAAAAGAAGAAATGGGATACCTGTTGAGATTGCTTGGATGGATTGAAGAAGGTTTACGGGATCTTGGACGAATGCTCTTTCTCTCTCTAAAATTTAGTAAAATTTTCGGCAGAGTCTCTCTCTAGAAAATTCTCTCAAGGCGTGAAAGTGAATCCAGGAAGGACAAGGGTCTATATTTATAGGAAGGTAAAAATGACCTCCGATCCCCATCCGGTAAGATAACCGTTGCATTCAAAAAGCCTTTGTGGGTTGACCTGTTGAGACCGACAATTTGGCGCCTTCTTCATCTTGAAAGGGTTAGGGAAGTTCTTGTCGGTTAAAAGAGAATTCTAACCGTCTTGGCGCCTAATGGTAAAAATCCTCTTTTAAGGGGCAAATGTGAATAACCTTAAAATAAAAGGCTATAAAATAGGACACGTGGCTCCATCTTGTTCCTACATGTGTCCCTTTGCTACTACAGAAAAGTTCATGGTCCAAAAAGGTGTATGGCCTTAAGTACACCTTTCTGAATGAAAAGAGTTGTACTAGCCCTCCTTTTGGCCAGATCTGTACTTAGGCCCAACATTTAGAAAGGGCATTTTTATAGATTGTATGATGTGGACTTTTCAATCAATGATCGCCATGTGTCATAAAACTATTGCTCAGCCAATCAGATGCTCTCAAATTAGGGTGACATCAAGGTACAACAATCACTTCAGATGCTATAAATAGTCCTTGAAATCAGGGGAAAGGTACGTTTTTTCAGGGCACTTTACTGTTATTCTGACATAATTTTTTTCTCTCTCTACTTTCTCTCTCTTTAAAATTTCCTTTCTACTCCTGATACCTAACTTAAGCTTCAGAGGGAAAAATACCATCCAAACCTCTAGAGTGTCCATTTTTGCAGGTCTGAAGACGGAGCTCAGGTTGGGGTTTTGGGTCCAGGCGTTGTTGCACAAATCTCCTATTATAGAACCTATTGTTGGGAATAGTAGAATTATTTTACGAGTCTAGCACTACGTAACAACTGGCTATGCTGTTTTCCTTGGGAAGAATCTTATTTCCCGGCGCTCGAAAAAGCAACCTACTATGTCTAAGTCCTCCACTGAAGCTAAATATACAGTCGTTGCCTACGGAACTGCAGAAACTATTTGGCTCAAGCAGCTCGTTGTTGATATTGGTCATTTTCTTCGCCACCTGTGATCGTGTATTGTGATAATGCCTCAGCTACTTATCTCACTGCCAATCCAGTTCATCATGATCGCATCAAACACATTGATGTGGATTATCATTTTGTTAGAGAAATGGTTGCCAAGGGTGGTCTTATTGTTTGACATGTTCGTCTCAGTTTCAGATTGCTTATATATTTACTGAGGGCATATCTACAGAATTATTTACTAAGCATCGTTCCAATCTATCTGTTGTTTCACCCCGTAATGATTGAGGGGGTGTATTAGAGTAATATTGTATGTAAAAGGATAGAATGGCCTTTTACTATTCTTAGGCCTGTATTATAAACCTTATATATATATTGAATGTCAGGGTTAGCCTACTTAGGTTAACACAATTATTCTCCATACTTGTACAAATATAAAGTATCTAATTAAAGTGTAAAATTCAAACTAAACAAAATTTTAATTAATCGAAGGAGTAAGGTTATTTAGTACTCTATCCATTCCATAATATAATGCCTATTTTATTTTTGGTGGGTCAAACTTTAAAATTTTTGACCAAATATTCTCATTATATATAAAAAAAAAACTTACTGATGTGTAATTTTGTGAGATTCGTCTCAACGTGTATTTTCATAATATCAACTTTTTATTTTTTTTATTAATACGAAATTGAAGATATTAAAGGTCAAAGTACATCTTGGAGATCGAATAATATAAAAAAACAAGTATTATATTATAAGACGGATGGAGTATATCATTGTCTGGCTTCAATTCTTAATTATCTCTATTATATAAGCCAAGAGAGGAGGTGTGGTGTCCTCTTTTGAAGTGACAAAAATACCCTTAATGATCTAATTAATGGAATGAAAAAAATTACAAAAGCAAATCATTTAAAAATTCTCATTCCAACTTGCCATTTAAAAAAGTTTAAAATGGTATATGCATCAGATACTTCAATCAAAAATTAAATGGACAAAATATTTATACCTTATAAAAAAAGATGGCATACATAACATGCACATGAAAAGTTTGGACATTCACTGCCTTTGATATTCTTTAATTCAGTTAAACCAACTCATTATTTTTGTTCTTTCTGTTCAATATTCATTCACAAAAAATTAATGTTAACAATCACTCACAACCTTTTTATTTTTTACATTAGCGAATTAATATATCTAAATTCATCTAACTGTTTAATTTTTCACGTTTAAGTTTAATCATAAATAAAGTACGAATGAAGTATCTAATAGAATAACAAATTTTGAAATTAACGCACGCATCGCCTGCATATGAAGATTAGTTTTGGTTATTGTTAGAGTTGGCATGGATAGTCTTACTATGCATAAACGCAAACAAAAAGTCTACTTATAAACGATTATGAAGAAGACAACGGAAAAAACCACTATTTCAAGCTGAGACCTTTCATTTCCCGCCCAAAGTTGTTACTAACAGTGTCCATAAAACATCACCCATTTCAATCTTTTCATCACTTAAGTATTTCATTCTCATATTCAACATTTCATCCCACATTCACTGAAGAACATATACCAACTTTCTTCAACTTCAAACAAAACACAACACAACACAACAATTACACAGCCAAAAAAAAAAAAAAAAACTCAGCTCATTCTTTAGAACAAAAAGCAGGAACTGGAAGAATCAATCAAAATCATCAATGGCAAGATCAAGAATCGCTAATTCAAAATTTAACCCATCTATATTTTCTTACTTACTTTCTCTCACCCCGTTTTCTTTTCTTGTTTCTTCTCCGAAAAAATCTCAAAGAGCCAAGAAATTCTTACTTCCTACTACTTCTCTCCCTCTCCTCTTCTTCTCTCTCCTCTGTTTCTTCGTTTTCTCTGTAATTCTAATCCTCAGTACAGTCAACATCACCCAGAATTCTGATCTTTGCTCTGTTTTCACCCCTGTTTCATCTCATTTGTCGTCGTCGCCATCATCATCTTCTTCGTCTTCCCGGATGCTTCTTGCTTCTCTCGCCGCCATTTTCTCTGACGATGGCGATGAAGGTAAGCCCAGATTATCTGTAAGTGAGATGGTTCCGCTTCCGGCTCACGGGATTTCTGGAAATTTGAGTAAAGAGGAGAGCCAGTTCTGGAAACAGCCAAATAATAAAGGGTATCAGCCTTGCTTGGATTTCGGCATTGATTATCGGAGAGAATCTCCGGTGATTTCTAGTGAGAGAAGGAGGTTTTTGGTTGTTGTTGCTTCTGGTGGGTTGAATCAGCAGCGTAATCAGATTATTGATGCTGTTGTTATTGCTCGAATCCTCAAAGCTGCTCTTATTATCCCTATTTTGAAGGTTAATTTCATCTGGGGTGATGAAAGGTAGCATGGATTTTTGTTTTAAATTGGTTCAAGTTTCTGGATTTTAGTCTTTGGAATCGTTTCTTGATTTATGATTTTGATGGTTTTCTCCGTAATATCTGAGCTAGTCAACAATTTTATTCTGTATCTGCATTTTATTTATTCCAATTAATGGTAAATTTTGAGTTCTTGGCATGTGTTACTTTATATTTTAAATAAAAGTTGTGAACTATATAGAATTGTGACGAATCTGTTCTATTTTGTTCTGTAAAATTTTCCTACTGCAGTGAATTTTCTGACATTTTTGATGTTGAACACTTCAAGAAGACCTTACAAGCTGATGTGCGCATTGTCTCCTCTCTTCCCTTTAGACATTTGGTCTCAAGACAGTCTGTTGAGACTCAAATTCCATTTGATGTATCCCCACTTTGGATTCGCACCCGCTTTTCAAAACAGGTATATCACAAAACCTAGAGAAATTTACAGTATTTACTGACAAGTTTCTGCAAGTATTTTCAAGCTTAATGACCCTGAAATGTACCGGAGCTTAATCACATGTGTTACCTTGCAGTTAAATGAAGAGGGTGTACTGGTTCTTAAAGGGTTAGATTCTAAACTCTCTAAGAATCTGCCCTCTGATCTTCAGAAGTTGCGTTGTAAGGTAGCATTCCATGCTTTGCGGTTTGCAGCTCCGGTTAGGGAGCTTGGAAACAGATTAGCTAGGCGAATGTGGATTGAAGGCCCGTATATTGCCATCCATCTCCGGGTAGAGAAGGATGTTTGGATTAGAACTGGCTGCCAAACCGGACTTGGGGCTCAATATGATTGGAAGATCAGTGAAGAACGGAGCATCAGACCTGAGTACCTCACTGGAAGGCTCAACATGAGCTATCCTCAGCGCCGCCTTGCTGGCCTGTGCCCCTTAAATGCTTTTGAAGTGGCCAGGTAAAATTTAGCTTGTGCTTGAAACTATATACTTTTGAGAATTGAAATGCAAACTGTCAACAGTTTATGTTGGCATGTATGTCACTCGGACTCGTCTATTTTGTGCAAAATTTTGATGACATTGGTCCAAAATGAAGCTTTCAGAAGCTGAGACGAAAGGTATATCACAGTGTCTAACATAAGTTGGGATTATAGATGGCAGTTTGTTCTGAAATTCTCTCTAGACTTATAGAAACAGAAAGATACATAAATTGATCATTGTGATGTTGTGGCAGGCTTCTTAAGGCGCTGGGGGCGCCAAGAGATGCAAGAGTATATGTAGCTGGAGGTAAGCCATATGGTGGCTCGATGGCTTTAAAACCACTTATTCAGGAGTTCCCAAATGTAATGACCAAAGATAGTTTGGCAAGAGAAGGGGAGTTGTTACAATTTGCCAACAGATCATCGGCTTTAGCAGCCATCGACTATATTGTCGCCCTCAGCAGTGATGTCTTCTTGCCATCACACGGGGGTAACATGGGCCGAGCTATGCAGGTAAAATTAATCTTAGCCACTCTTGACCATTTTTTATCCTCGAGGAAATTATGCTGATTTTCATAAATTGTCTACATGTGAAGGGTCATAGAGCTTATTCCGGCCACAGGAAATATATAAAGCCTAACAAAAGAATGATGCTTCCATTCTTTGAGGATCAGTCGATATCTGAGGCCGAATTTGGAGGTATCATAAGGAAACTGCATGAGAAGTCTCAGGGGCAGCCAGAGCTTAGGACTGGAAAGAGAGACAGAGATGTGATTGCTTATCCGGTGCCTGAATGTATGTGTAAATCTAGGACGAGATAATCAAGACATAGTTGAATTAAGCAAAATGTTGTCATATCCAATATTCATGTTACTTTCATCTATGTGGTTCTCGAATAGCAGAAAATGTAATGCATATAGTTTTCTAATAATAGAAAATGCAAAGCATATTAGTGCCGATATATATATGGTCGAGTACAAGTCCAGAATATCTTGAGCATTAATTAACAGTGTGAGCATGTATTCATATATTACCAAGGAAGGATACCAGGCAAGATGTGCGTTGCGCTAAGCTAAAACCACACCCCTTAATAATTTCAATAGGTACCGCGCTTGCTTACTTTATAGTTTTTATGGTGGGATATCCCTTGTGACTTCTGTAGGAATCTATAAGTACTATAAAGCGGAATTTCATGAATCTAATTCATAAGCACTTAAATCAGGATCACATGCATATACAATTAAGGATCACATACAAGTTTAGAAATAACCTTTGTAGCGTGAATTCCACAAAGCTTGAATAACCCGGATTCCTCTACTTAGTCCACCAACCCGGATCAACACTCCACCAATGCTAGTTGGAAAGGAAGAAAACTTCCTCTTTGGTTTCTTGGAGTACAACGTGACTTTTGAAGAGAGAGAATAGGAGAGAGAAAATAATAAGAGAATAAACTGATGATTTTCTGTTCTGCCTAACCCAAATATATAAAAGTATTTAGGTCAGAATTCTCTCCTTTTCCCCTCTCTTGGCCGGCCACCCTAGGGCCCTCTTGGGCTCTAGGTTTCTTTTGTTGATCCAAGTTTAATGTGTGACCTTGTAGGATCCGTTACATTGGGCCTGGAGTTTATTTATTTACTAATCCGAAGTTCAATAGCTTTCTCTAGCAAGACGTATAGACGACCCAATATAACGAATTTATTATCTCTATAATATGATCCATTAAACATTAGTAATTGCATTTAAGTCGAGGACATAAATCCTTCAACTTCAGAGTCCAACGCCCCAATCCCATCATCTACAACTACAAGTGCATTTCAGGCCCACATATATACTTCATACATCATACTTTTAGCATAAGAGAAGAAAAGGCAAAGACATGAGAATAAAAGTATGAATGTTATGTCCTAATTATTTGCCTAAGCTGGGTGTCGCAGGTAATGCAATTGTTATAACTAGTTGGAACCAGCTAAGGATACCAGATAGTGACCATAAGTACGCAAGCTGATTAAGTAGATAACTTGATGAAGACGTGTTTAATAAAGAGACCGAGTCAAGGAAGAATGAGTCAACTACAACTCATTGAAGAGAACATTGCAACAAACTAAGCCTACAAAAGGGGAAGAAGTTCAAGCACAGCGGCAGTAAAGCTCCTTCCATGGTTCTAGGAGAAAGTGGCGAACAACATGGGATTAGTTCCCAACGGTAGACAAAAATTACATGTATAAATAGAGAGGAAAAAGTCTGATAAAGACACATTGAGGAATTACATTCTAAGTACTTCGTATTGCTACTACTATTTTTTACATTTCACATTACAAAAATACCTAGCCTAAGATGTAGCTCTTTCAAAATATAGTGGATTGGTGGACTCATTGCCACTCGCGTTTTTTTACCCTTATTCATGGGGTTTTCCGCGTCAATATCTTTGGTGTCTTGTCTTCATTCTTTATTTACTTTCTTCGCAACTACTTTATTCTCTTTGTGCTAGTTGTGTGTTGCTCGTACCTGTAGATCCTCAGTTAAGCTTAGCTTGTGCAGAATTTGGCATAAACAGTTTGGCGCCCACCGTGGGACTATACAGCTAAGTTTCTCATAAATTCATCCCTATCTGAAAATCACAAAAAATACATTTCATTCCAAAATGGCCGACCCTACTCCTGTTGAAATGAAGGTTTCTTTGAAAAAGGCCTAGGACGATCTCCATCTGACGCAGTCGGAATCAATGGAGTAAAGAAAGCGCAATTCTCGAATCAAGAACACACAGATTTACAAGCGATAAATCTGTAAAACTCCGGAATCCACCAGAAAAGTGTATAAACTCTGTGATATTATTAAATGTCATAATAGGCAATTGGACTCCGTCAGCCCATTTTCCGCAAAACAGTTCAGGCTTTTGTCGCAAATTCTTTTCGAACTTTTCTGCCAATCTGCCTACGTCAGTCTCCTCCACCTCTAAAGAACTCAACCCCGAGTTCGTATTATCATAAAGAGCCTGATCTGCATTTTGGAAATGTTCATATCATCCGGCAGAGCGACCACATATGCATTGTCATTAATTTTGCGCGTCACCTTGAATGGCCCATACTTGCGTGGCTTCAATTTATTGTAGGTACCAACAGGGAATCTCTCCTTCCGCAAAAACACCATCACCTCATCACCCACACTGAAAACCTTTACTCGCCTGTGTTTATCAGCAGCAGCTTTATTCCTCTGCCCAATAGCATACATTTTAGCCTTCACAAACTCCTTGACAGCAACAATCTCCTCTGCCATATTCCCAGCTGCCACACTAACTCCCGGACCCTTAGGAAGCTTAATCAGATCAACCACATGCCTAGGAACAGAAGTGTAGACCACAGAAAATGGTGATCTCCCTATGGCGGAATGCACAACACTATTGTAAGCAAACTCTACCTGAGGCAAAGCCAAATCCCACTGCTTTGGTTTATCTCCACAAATACTACGAATCATATTCCCCAACGTCCTGCTAGTGACTTCAGTCTGCCCAGCTGTCTGTGGATGAGCTGTTGAACTCCTGTTCAGTGCCGTCCCAAACATTCTCCACAGAGTTATCCAAAAATGGCTAAGAAACTTAGTGACCCTATCCGAAGTGATAGAGGTAGGAACACCATGAAGCCTGACCACCTCCCGAAAGAAAAGCTTAGCCACATTCGAAGCATCAGCTGTCTTCTTACATGCAATGAAATGAGACATCTTCGAAAATCGATCAACCACCACAAAAACGGAATCCACCCCTCGTTGAGTACGAGGCAATCCCAACACAAAATCCATGGCCAGATCTTGCCAAATATCATCAGGAACAGGCAAAGGCATATCAAGACCCGTATTTTGAGACTGACCTTTGGAGACTTGACACACATAACAAAGACGAACTATAGTACCCGCATCCCTTCTCAAATGAGGCCAATAAAACCTCTCTTCTAAACCAGCAATAGTTTTGTCCCGCCCCAAATGTCCTCCAAGACCACCTCCATGAAGATCTCTGATCAACTTCTCGTGTAGGGACGAACAAGGAATACACAACTGGTCACCCCTGAAAAGGTACCCATCTCGAATGTGGAAGTCTGCACTAGGCTGCCCCATGCTACACTTTGCCCATAACACCTTAAACTCTGCATCATCCTCATACAACTCCTTTAAACATTCAAAACCCACAATCTCCTGAGCGAATGTGATGATTCACTACAAGAAAATAGGTTTTGGGGAACAAAAATAGTCGTCGCCCAATGGGACAAGTTCGTTGCACAAAGGTTTGGGCAACGAAATTTTTGCGCGCCAATTTCGTCGTCTTAGGCTCGACGCCCATTGTGTTTTGTGCGTCGAAAATTGTGGCCGTTGCACAAACCATATCTTGGGCATCGAGTTACATTCGTTGCCCATAATGGTCTTTTGTGCTACGAGTCCGTATCCGTTGCACATTTATGCAGACAGTTAGGCAACGAGTTTCTTAAGTCGTTGCCCATACTTGACTGACTTTTGGCAACTACTTATTTTTCGTCGCCAATATTACTGAACTTTGTGCAACAATTACTGTTTTTTGTCGCCCATTATATCTTGTAGTCTTACATGACATGATGTCTTGGGCAACACCAGTTTCGTCGCCCAAAATACTTTAGGCTACGAATTGTTGTACATATTTTTCAATCGAACGCTAAATAAAAATGACAATGTACGAACTCTATTTTGTTGCCCAAATTGGTATGGACTACGAATTATTGTTATCGTGTAATCTATAAGCTTTTTCCCTGTTCATATAAATTAGATGAGCCTATTAAAAACAAAAGTATGAGATAATAGAAGATGTATTTATGGAATAACAAATTGTATATAATCGAAGTACAACAAAATAATCTTCAAATTTGACATTCAATGTAACTTATAATTCAAAGTAAATCTTAAAAAAAAACTAATTAGCAATACCCATAATCTACGAAGAAATTCACATAATCTAAGCCTTATCATAGTTTCCCTCTGCTAATTCCGGAAAATAGTCACGACCTATTATTCCTGATAAAATAAAAAATGTTATAATAAGTCATGAACCATTGTTCCTGATAAAATAAAACAATTATGATAGATCTGTAAAAGGAAAATGTAGAATGCCATAATGAGCTGAAGTTTATACTCTAAAGCATGATAATTTTTTTTTTTCAAATTACTTGCTTCTTCAGTGCTAAATCATGATGCAATGATATTACAACAAACCCAAAATGGCAAGACTTGAGAGTGCTTCTACTGTACAAGATATATAGCAACAACACTCAGCTATATTGAGTGAGTGATAGGGGGTGATCAAGACAGATAGGAATACATTTAGGAAGAGCAAACATAAAAGAATGCAGATTTCCCTATCTTTTCATTATTTTATGGCCCCTCTCTATAATGATTCACTTAAGAATTCAATGAATAATACACATATTTAACCCAACTATACAAAGAATGTGTCAATTGTCCTCATGTTTGTAATTTCTGATAGGCTTCCCCTGAAAACTTATTTTCACTTCTAATCTTCATCGAAGGTCATCAATGCCGGTGTAAAAACTAATCTAGATATTTTGTCTTTAGTTAGCTTGAAACTAAATAAGAAGATGATTTAACAATGAAAATTTTCGACATTAATAATACCAAGTATAATAATGAATAAGCTAAAAAACTTATACCTCATGTCTTCAAACATTTTCAGCATATCTTCTCTCATTTTCTTTTCACGTTCAATAGCTTCTTTGTTCAATTTAGAAAATTCAGCTATAAGCTCTTCATTGGATGCCTTGAACTCTTCATTAGATGCTTTAAGCTCTTCATTAGATGCTTTTAGCTGTTCATTTGATGCTCTAAGTTCCTCGTTTGATGCAGCAAGAGTGTCAACTTGGGTAGATAATCGTTCATTGTTCTCTCCAGTTCTACCTTTTTTTTGTGGTCGAGCTCCAGGACCAAGTCCTCTCACATACCCAGATTTACATTTTAAAGCTTTAATGTAAGCATCTTTCACATTGAGATTATCCTCACCATGCTCCTGAATCTGAGTTTCATGAACTTTTTTCAGTTCTTCATAATGTTTTTCAGCAATCGGTTACCAATAAGTAGTCCCATCCTTATTTTTATGCCTACCACATGAAATTTACCAAAGAAATGTAAACTAGAAGCATATCAAAACTCTATAAACTATAAACCATGCTTTGATCACAAATACATCACTTTGATATATTGAGTTAAAAGTAATACATAAAAACAATGTTATACTTACCAAATCATGTTTACCTTAATCCTTAATTCATGTAACTGATATAATATATAACTTTGAGTCACTGAATGACATACTTACCCAATCATGTTTACCTTAATCCTTAATTCATGTAACTAATAAAGTGGATGTAGGCAGTGGGTACCCATTTTTTATAATTTGCACTTGATTATTTTCCTTTTACAGATCTATTATAGCCGTGTGTAATTTTTTTGTTTCCTAGTAGTGCTCTGGTTCATGAGATCTTAGACTAAAACCCTGTTCTTCAACATTATGTAAACACATATATAACTAAGATTCCTCTCCAGTGACCTTTCAACTGCAAGATCATGTGAGGAGGGATACTTGGTTGATGTTATATAATTCTAATCTATCCTAGATTTGCATTACATGTCCAGGTCTTTCAGTCCAGTGACTAGGTATTATTACCATGAAAGGGTGACAATAAGGTGGGGAGAATATACAGAGCCTAAATGTACTTTGGAAACCTATGTATCTATCTTAAGATAAAGTCCAAGTATTGAGACCACCTCATACTTAAGTCTCAAGTGAGACCACTTCATCCTAACATATTATGTATCTGTCGTAAGAGAGAGTCTCATGCCATACTTTTCCCTACCATAGATGTCTAAGGTCAAGTTGTCTGTCACAACTTACAACTCACAAGAAAATTGTCCTATATCTAAAATTAAATTTCAATCCTTTCTAATATAAAGTCCCCATGTTATCATTAAACCAAGGCTAGTTCAAGATGTATATTATCGATAACCTGACTTCTAAGACTCAAAAACCAAGTCCAGAAAATCGCAAGCCACCAGCATATGTAATCTAACTCCCAGCAAAAACTCAAAATTTATCCCAACTTCAAAATATGTACCTTTCCAATGTATGAACAGAAAAATAAGTGCAATAATTTCACATCCAGTAACCTCAAAACAATTCAATAAAAGTTTATAATGAGTAATATTTTAGTAAATGTATCTGTGTATAATATTTCTTTAACCATGAGTTATCTTTATCTAAACATCACACATCAATTGTGACAAATTATGACAAAATGTGACAGAATTGATATATATAAGAGGAAAAGTATCATGAACCAAAAGGAAACTTAAGTACGCATAAAATCTACAAGTTAAAATACCTTCAGCAATTTCAGAACTGGAATAAAGTCATTATATATAGATATAGACTTTGGACGAGGTGCAAGCCACAGAAGAGCCTCGATTAGTCAGTTAAACCTTTTTATAGATAGGAGGTAAAAGGAAAAAAGTTTGAAAAAAAAGGTTGTCACCTGCTCAACAAGGAGGGACTTACTTTTTGGTCTTCTCAAATAATCTAAATAGAGAGGTTCTTGCTCCACTTGAACGTCTTCGGATGATCCTTCAAGATCTTGTGTCGGAACAACGGGTGGCTCATTCATCTACATATAATATAACAAATAATTATATATATATATCAAAAAAGAACGTATGGTACATAATATAATAAAGAAAGCGAAAATTAAAGACAACAAAAATTACCGACCATGTCATATATTATTCTTGCTGTGGATCTTGAACCATTGGCTGGTGTTTCAGTCAACTTTAGCTTGTTCTCCGTATTAATTTTGCTAATACGCTACAAGTGCATGTGAAAGTAATCAATTGGTGAAAAGTTTCAGTAAATGAGAAACAATCTTAGTAAATATTTAACCTCTTGTTTTTCAGTACTCCAATGATTGTCAATCAACCAATCCCATTGGTCTTCATCAATAGTCAAGGGTCTGTTGCATCTTGCTTGTGACTTTGTGTAGCCTCTATAAAATTTTTCCTTCAGCCTAAATCTCCAATGTCGATATAATGATGAACATTGAAAGCTCAATGCATCAACAATACCCTCTCCACCAACCTTTTCAGGTAAATTATACTTTCCCTGACACCATAAATGATATACGAATTAAATTCCAGCAAGCATCATTCTATGTTACGAGAGGAATCTTGTTAGAAGTGTAAATAATTCATCAATGACTTACCAAGATCTTGTCATATAAGCTTAGCTTCTTATATGGGTCCAATTTAGCCCAATTCCTATTAAATAATTTCATTCATTACAAAGCTTAGAGATGTGTTTTACGCATAAAGAACATTATAAATAACAAAATAGAGTAATTAAACATAGACATACTTAGTATTTAGGGGAGAAAACTCCTTTACCCACTTGCTACAATCACATAAAAATTCATCTGGCTTTTCACCGATCACACGTCGAACCTCATCCATGAAACTAACTGTGACTTTTTCTTCTGAATTTCTTGGCCTTTTAGAGTAATATTTCATTCCCCTAGTAGGCCCACGCCTCTTACGATCAGGATATTTTTGTCGAAGCTCATCTTGATCAAGTCTTCGTTGCTCACGGTAAGTAAGCTTTGGTGGTTCATCATTAGGTTGAGTTTGTTCCGATGATGTCGGGACAACTGCCATTTTCCTATAAATAAAAATAAGTTAGCGATAGCTAATATGTAAGCCCAGGAATATCATTAGTGATAGCTAATATCATTAGCGATAATATCATTTTATCTTTGCTAATATGTAAGCCAGGTCACACCCCTAAAGCTCTACTGAAGAGGATATGGTCAATATTGCATACAACATATCAGAACAGGAGCAATAAAAGGAAGAAAACAGAACCAGCAGAGCTGTAAACTGCATCTGAAAGGAAAAGAGGATGGAATATAAACGCAAGTCCTTATATGTTAAGGAATTCATAGCTGAATTTGAGAACTTAGCTACATTAAGCAATTTGCCAGAAGGTTAGAGGCTTAGAGCTCAAAATTGCACATTTTAATTCTGGTTTGAATACTGAACGGAAAAGGTGGAGGGGTGGAGCTGCTGCCATACTGTTTTTTTGATGAGGTATGTCTCCAAGTGATATTTGGAGTTTGTTTAAATTGAAAGGGATAGTTGCATAGCCAGCAGCACAAGCAATACGTCCCCAGTTCGGATCTCGACCATACACAACAGCCTTAAAGCATAAATATAACAACCAAGGTAAGGTGAAGCTTGATGAAACAAAAACATATACTTCTTCCGTTTCTTAATACTTGCAATTGTTTGACTTTTGCACTATTCATCTATTAACTTTGACTATAACTTTTTCATAGTATATATAAGATAAAAATGCTATCAACTAAGATGATGTTGGATTACTCTCAATGTGTATTTTCAAATACAAATTTTTTATAATTTTTACTAATTGACAATTACAGCTATTAATGGTTAAAGATGTGCAATGGCAAGTGTAAAAGCCAGATGGTTGCAAGTATTTTGAAGCAGAGGAAGTATTTAGTAAGCAATCATGGTACCTTGATAAGAGAAGATGATGCTACAGAGCATGCAATTTTTGCAGCTTCAGCTTCCTCACTGGTACCTGTCACAGATACCTGCAACCAGAATTTTCTTATCAATAAAGTTTTGTTCTCTGACATTAGAGTATAATGAGGTCAAAAGGCAGATTAGTGTCCACTGCACACAAGGACCTTGGGACAACGTCTTGAGGGAGGGGAGCGACTGATGCGTGGTGTATAAGACTTTCACAGCAGCTGAGTAGTAGAGACTCCTAATATTTGTTTTTCGGATGATAGATCAATTTATATGAGGGCAAACAACTGTATTTTAACTAAATATATTATCATTGCACTTCACATCACAGGGTTCTAAGGATCGTGATGTATGGGTGAACCTTATATAGACCATCCCTCTCTTACAAGTTCTCTACTCCACTTTATCAACAGTGCCAAAACAATCAGAATATGACATACAAAATTTGGGATGACATGGGAGCAGCCTCAGTTATTACAGGTTTTAGGGGAATCTACATGCATAAAAGCTTACAGTTGGGAACACACATGAGTGTGGTTCCCAAGGGGGCATGTGAGGTACTTGAGAAGCACCTATCCAGTCCCTCATGAGGACTATGGTTAAACTAGAACAAAGTAGAAACAGTGAGAAAGATGTTTCTCTTACAGCTTTCAGCACTTGCAAAATGAACATGTTCAAATTAATAGAGAAAAGCGGAGTCTTAAGCAAGCTGATAATGAGGATCCCACTTTATCTCATTTAGATTTCTAGAAAGGAAATTATTCGCAAGTATGTCCTCTGAAAATTTAAGGAAGCTCGATTTAAGGATGACAACTTGGCAAGGTATACAATTGGATGTGGTCAGCTGTTCCCAAGCATCTATAACTCTTTGTACCAAGTATTCATTCTGTTCTAAAGATGAACAATGATAATTATAAGGTTAAGGCCTTTAAAGTTCAGCTACATTCTACATCCAGTCACCAAAATGAGGATCGAGAAAGTCATAAGTTCCATGAGAAACTGAAAAGAAGGTAGCTGCTTAGATAACGGCTCTTAAAGAAGATAAGGATGGACAGCTCTCTTGTATCAGGTACAGAAACACTAATTGCAGTAACTACAATTTGGAGCCCCTTGTGGATCAGAATCACTAGTATCAAAACTGCTGATGGGACTTCTGTAAAGGGGTGGGGGCTTTCCTAGGATAAACTGATAATGACCCTTCACTTTGTACAGTAGTAACAACAAATTATACTTTTCTTCCGGGACATCCAAACGATCAGCTTCTGCTGAATCAACCAAGGACTCAAAGAATGTTCTGTTTCAGTACGAGTCTTCTAAAGAGATTCAGGTACAGAATGATAGCAAAGCAACAACCACTCTCGAAACTGAGAAAAACTTCTCAAGAGATGCCAGGGCAATTCGAGAGAGAGCTATCAAGAAAGGTAGTAAAAACACTGAAAGAACTAGGGACTTGTCATAGTATCAAACTATCTTTACCTAACCGAGAGGTAGTAATGAGACAGTGAAGGAAAATTGTAGAAAACAACATACTATGAAGACGCATACCTACAAACATTTATCTAGGACATTTCGTAGTATATAACTATAGACAAACTCAAAATTGTCACCTGAATTTATTCTCTTATACCAATAATGTAAAAATAATTCGCTATTATCAAAATAGTAAATTGGTAATAATAAAGTACACTTAAAGGTTACTTTAAAAATTTAAAAGTAAAGGTTAAAACATAATTTTTAGAGTGTATCTCAATACAATATACCATTACTCGATTGCTAGTAGATGAATTAGTAGAAATATCACTTTGAGACCCCTCGTCTTCAAAAGAATTATAAAAATCATGCAAGATAGGTTCATCTTCCGTGTCCGAAAAATCATCCTCACTTTTTTCGATCTCTTCATCATCTTCATCCTCCTCATGTTCATTATCCACTTCATTCAACAAATCTTCTTCGACATGAGCCTCAACCAAGGTATGTTCAACATCATTTCTCAATTTTGGAATATCCTCATCTTGAACATCTTCGTAGTTGGTTACAGATTGTGACACATGTTCCCATAATGATTCAATTTCTTCGGTTTCTTCGTCATTAGGGAAATCAAAGAAGTTCCTTGGATTTGCCTTAATAACAAATCTCCATTGTGGTTCATTATGACATGGTACATAGAAGACTTGCTCAATTTGAGAGGCTAATGCAAATGACTCATTGGTTTTTAACCTCTGAGTTACATTAATAAGCACTGCTCCTAAATTACCCTTTTTAATCCCTTTTCCTTCGTCGAACACATTAAACCACTTACACTTAAACAGAACGATATTGGGACTAGTTCGATTCTTAAGAGCATCATACTCTAGCACAATAACCTTCTCTAAAACCCCATAGAAATCCTTTTGCCCACTTTCCTCGTCCCCTTTCACAACTACGCCACTATTTTGTGTTTTTCGATTTCTTTGCCGCTTTTTGGTGTGAAATCTAAACCCATTAATGACGTATCCATCAAAAGTGACAACACCTTTCATCGGTCCTCGCTGTGCTAAACACAAAATTCTTCAGTAACTCTGGGATCCTCTTCTTTCCATAGATTTGTAATCTACATATCATTATTAGCTAACCACGGAAACAAAAATAAAGATACAGAAAATAAAACTAATGTGTTCACTTACTCTATCTTCAAACCACTTGCAAAGGTCAATCCTTTGAGAAATTGGTGCATGCTCATATTCACTAGACATAAGAATGTAAGCAACTAATTAGTTCTATTAATGGAAAAAAAAATCATTATGCATGACAAATATCACACTTACTCAAGAAAGGTTTTGCTTCATCACAATTAAACATGACAGTAAAGTTGAGCTTCTCGTCTCTCCTTAGCAGTCATTTCTGTTAGACTTGCCTTCCCTAAAGGCTTGCCTATTTTAGAGAAGACAGACAGTTACAGGATTGAGGATGGTCAATGTCATCATTTCGATCTGGACGATTGTGTAACGTCTCAATCTTAGACATATATCTCGAGCAAAATGTCAGACATTCCATTTCAATGTACCCGTTAGCAATTGAAGCTTCTGGGTGAGTTTGTTCCGCACAAATGATTTGAACGTTC
Source organism: Beta vulgaris subsp. vulgaris (assembly GCF_026745355.1). Classification (NCBI taxonomy): domain Eukaryota; kingdom Viridiplantae; phylum Streptophyta; class Magnoliopsida; order Caryophyllales; family Amaranthaceae; genus Beta; species Beta vulgaris. The sequence goes on along the minus strand of NC_079206.1, from coordinate 45,395,282 downwards.
GCATTGCCCTAAAAGAGATATATTAGTAAAACACACTACATGTATACAATCCTATGATAACCATAACTACTAACAACTGACCTTTCAAAGCGATACATCCAACGATAATGTACAGGACCTGCCATTCTAGCTTCAGTAGCCAAGTGAATCGGGAGATGTATCATTACATCAAAGATGGCAGGAATGAATACATGCTCCAGCTTACATAAGGTGATTGCTATATTCATTTCCATCTTCTCTAGTTCTGCTACCTTTAAGGTTTTAGAACACAGTTGCTTGAAAAAAAGACTGAGCTCTTGTAAAGGCGTTAGAACATTTTCATCTAAAACACCTTGGAAGGCAGGTGCTAGTAAGTCTTGCATGAAAACGTGAAAATCATGAGTTTTCATTCCCATTACCTTCCCATCTTGCAAGGAGACACACCTTGAAATATTTGATGAATAAGCGTCTAAAAAGCTAATTTGGATAGAAATGTGACTATTTTTCTCCTTTCACTCAAAGTCAAGTTGTAAGGTGCTGGTGGGACTTGCCATTTATCATTCCCAAGTGACTTTGGACGTAGCTTATCATGCATTTTCATGTCTATTAAGTCTAGTCGGGCATTTAAAGAGTCCTTATTCTTTCCCGGTAAATCAAGCATTGTGCCTAATATACTTTCACACACATTCTTTTCCACATGCATCACATCCAAGTTGTGTCGAACCAAGAGATGTCTCCAATAAGGTAATTGGAAAAAGACACTACGTTTTTTCCATTGATGCACAATATATCTTTCACCTCTCTTGCGTTTTCCCTTAGAAGCTTTTCCAAACTCCACATTTGAGTATCCATTTAATTGCTCCAAAACATCAAACCCCATTAGAGGAACTGGAGGAGGACCCCTTTGTACCTTACCACCAAAGGAGCTCCTATTAAGCCTCCATTTGTGATCGATTGGTAGCCACCTTCGATGTTCTGTATAGCAATATTTGTGTCCACGCTTCAAATAATGAGATTTTGTGTCTATATGACAATTAGGGCATGCAAGGGCCCCTTTGGTACTCCAACCAGACAAATTAGCATAAGCTGGAAAGTCATTAATGGTCCATAACAACACCGCTCGCATATTAAAAGTCTCTTTCGCATAGGCATCAAACGTTTTTACCCCAAACTCCCACAGTTCATTAAGTTCATCTACTAGAGGTTGCAAAAATACATCTATATCATCTCCTGGAGATTTAGGGCCAGGAATTAATAAAGATAATATCATATTATCACTCTTCATACACATCCAAGGGGTAGATTGTACGGCACCAACATCACTGGCCAAATACTATATCTACTACTCATGTTAGCTCCAGGATTAAACCCATCACTAGCTAAACCCAATCGTACATTACGTGCATCTTTAGCAAAGTCTGGAAATGTTTTGTCCAAAGACTTCCATGCTTCTGAATCTGCGGGGTGTCTCATTATTCCATCATCCTTCTTATCATCTTTATGCCATCGCATATGTCTTGCTAACTTGGAAGATATAAACATCCTTTGTAGTCGTGGAATTAAGGGGAAATGACGCAAGATCAGTTGAGGAACTCGAGTTGTCTTTTGGACATCCTCGCCATCTGAATACTCATCACCACCTTGCACGACTTTCTCCTTCCATCTAGGAGCTACACATTTAGGACATTTTTCTTCATTGCAAATTCTTTTCGAAACAAAATACAATGGTTAACACAAGCATCAATCTTTACATAATCTAACCCCAGTGCTTTTGTGTATTTTTTTGCTTCATAAGCATTTGCAGGAAAATTCTTGTCATAGTTAAAAGCCCTATGCAAGGTCTTCAATAACATTGAAAAAGATTTATCACTCCATTTATTGCTAACTTTATTGTGTAGCAATGAGATAATAAACTCTAATCTTTTGAATGTGGTACACCCCGGATACAACTCGGCCTCCATGTCTTCTACTAATGTCATTAACTCCTTAGGATATTATGATTGTCTGACTTTCTATTGTTTCCATTATCATCGAGCACAGAAGAAGTAGTTGAATTCCATGCATTTGTTGCTTCAAAAATTAATGGAGCCATGTCGTCAAAGGGCATTTCTATTTCATTTTCCTCGTTGTCTGAAACCACCTCTGTTTCGCCTTCAAGCTCAACTGATTCCCGTGACTCACCCATGGATTGTAACCATTATCGATACCATGTACTAGTAAGTGAATTTGCATTATTTTTCGATTTTGGGCAAAAAGCAATCTACATTTCACACAGGGACATTTCAGTGATGTTTCATCACTTTTTTCTTTGAAAGCAAACTCTAGAAACTCATCGACCCCTGCTTTATACTCCGGTTTTCGCCTATCCTTTATTCCACTATGATTCATCCAACTTCGATTGGTATTCATTCTTTCAATCAAGTAAGAAAAAATCCTTAAGAAAGAAAAACAAAAGATATCTCTCATTCAGTTAGAAAAAAAAATTATCTCCAAACTTACTAGCTTAGGTAATTATATGCGCAAAAAAAAAAAAAAAGTTTTGGCATTGTCGAGCAATAGTGTCAATTTAAAAGATGAGTTTTGGCAGTAGGGGGTGGTGGCAATGGGGGAGTGTGGGGGTGGTGGCAGCAAGGGGGGTGTCTGCAGAGGGGTAGTGTAGGAAGGCGGGTGTTTGCAGGGGATGGTTGCAGCAAGGAGGGGTCTGCAAGGGGGTGGTCGCAGTAGGGGGAGTCTCTTTAGGGGGTAGTGGCAGTAGGGAGAGTGTCTGCATGTGGGTGGTGGCAACAAGGGGGGTGTCTACAGAGGGGTAGTGCAGATAACTAAATAAAAAATTAAAATCACAACAAGGACAACGACATCTATGAAGGATGAGCACTTCAAAAAGTAAAACATTCAATTCGAAAAGTAATAATTTTCTAGGTGTATCTTCATCTAGCTATTGCAGAATTTGAGATAATAATCATCCTTATTTATCTTCCTTTGCTTACAGGGCCTACATGTCAACGCTATTTCATTAAAAATATAGCTATCAAACTAGTTAATTCACATTACTTCTCAGTTCTCACATAACATCATCCTTACAAGTATTGTTACATTCACTGTCTGGTGTCTTCTCTAAACCAAATCTGATCTAATATATCTAAGAAGCAGCAACAATAAAGCATGATATAATTAATACTTTTTGAATTGATCAGATGATTCTCTTCAATATTTATAGCCATAAAAATCTGACCAACGGTAATAAAAGTAGAATTTCAACTTGTTAGTGGTAAAGAGAAAGAGAAAAAAGAGTATTGTGATAGAAATAAAGTTTGATTTGAACTTAAATTTGGACAATAACACTTTAAAATAAAATCTTCATCAACCCAATAACAAGTATGAAATTCATTACGGGACCTAGGGAGTATAATCTAATAAAATAGTTCACTTTCCAAAGCACAAGATCTTGTCTAAGGCAGAAAAGTTGCCTTTATGGGCTTCACAAGGTTGTGTAATGCACTACCCCTCAAACACTCTAATAGTCTACAGAAATAGTAATGGTAAAGCACTAAATCCTAGCACCCAAAAAAAATGATATCAACGAGTCTATATACTATAATATCCCCCTTTATAACTATTGTGAACAGCCATCCCTGTACATGATTATTAATAAAATTCAAAATTGGTAACAATACAGTAAATCAAACAGCAAATTTGAAACAGAAAAATACAAAGAATGATGATGAAGAAGAGAGAAAGAGAAAGAAAGTAGAAGACCTACAAATTTCGTACCAATATTGAGAAACAAATAATCTAAGTAATTCAATAAACATTGACGAATTCATAACAATAATTCAAGGTAAAGAATTGTTTTGCTTGACAAGAAGAGGGGTTGATTCGTGACTTAGGATAAAACAACAAAAGATACCAACCTTGCCGTCGAAATCGCCGCTAGCCTCACCGTTGATCTCCGGCAGCCACCCACATCACCACCTGCGAAATTTTAAAAGGTTAGGGCAGAGCATAAGAGGGTAACAACTAACCATAAACCAAAATTTCGATCATAATTAAAGAATTCATCAAAGAAGATGATGAGAAATGTCAATTTGATTCAATGAAAAAATTAATTGGCCATCACAATTGAAGTCGTCACCTGAGAGACGTCCAATATCTCGTCGGAAATCACAAATCACCGGAAAAAACTGAAGAAGATGCCATCCCTGAACCACCGTGAACCGAAGAGAGTGTGAGTTGAGAGTTGAGAGTTGAGAGTTGTGAGCAGTTAAGTCTCTGGGGTGAGGGGAATGAACGTGTTTTTGTGGGAAAATTTTGGAGCCAGTTTATTGTTTTAGCGTTTTTCTATTTGGTTTGGGCAACGAATTTTTAATTTGAACTGGGCCATCACTAAACAAGGGCAACGTAATATGTAATTTTGTCGCCTTATTAAGGTAATAGGCAATGCAAATTTATTTCGTCACCCTAATATGTATTTTGGCAACAAAAAACATTTTTGTCGCACAATAGTGTTCCCTAAGGCAACAAATTCAACTCGTCGCCCTTGTTGTCAACTATGGGCCACGATATTCAGTTTTGTTGCCCTTGAGTTTCAAATTCGTTGCCCAAAACCTATTTTCTTGTAGTGTGAGTAAGGAAGCTCTCCTACTCAATGCATCTGCCACCTTATTCTGCACACCAGATTTATGTTGTATGATAAAAGGGAATTTCTGCAGAAACTCACCCACCGAGCATGCATCTTATTGATCACCTTTTGGCTGTGGAGGAACATAAGTGCTTGGTGATCAGTGAATAGAATGAACTCCCTTTGCACTAGATAGTGCTCCCACTACCGCAATGCCCTAAACACTGCATAGAACTCCTGGTCATACGTACTCCACTTCTGCCTAGCATCACTCAACTTTTCACTGAAATAGGCCACATGCCTCTTCTCTTGAGACAGAACTGCTCCAATACCGACCCCACTGGCATCACATTCAACTTAAAACACCTTGTCAAAATCAGGGAGTGCTAGAACCGGGGACTACAAAGTTTGGCTTTAATCAAAGAAAAACTCCTTTCTGCTCATCTCCCCACGGAGACTTCCCCTTCTTCAAACATTCTGTGATTGGTGCGGTTATGGTACTGAAATCCCGGATAAATCTCCTGTAGAAAGTTGCTAGGCCATGAAAGCTACGAACTTATGTCACTGATGTAGGTGTAGGCCAATCCCGGATTGCGCTCACCTTCTCCTCATCCACCTGAATTCCCTCGGCACCAACAACAAAACCCAGGAAGAGTAATTTGCTGGTACAAAATGTGCATTTCTTCAGGTTAATGTACAGCTTATTCTCATGCAATACCTGCAACACCTGAGCCACATGCTCTAGGTGATCGTTCTTGTCCTTGCTGTAAATCAGGATATCATCAAAATAAACAACAACAAAAGAACCAGTAAAAGGACGAAGAACTTGGTTCATCAAGCGCATGAAAGTACTCAAGGCGTTAGATAAACCAAAAGGAATGACCAGCCACTCATATAACCCCTCCTTGCTCTTGAAAGCTGTCTTCCACTCATCTCCAGGTCGAATACGAATCTGATGATACCCACTGCGCAGATCTATCTTCGAAAACACCTTAGATCCTTCCAATTCATCAAGCATATCTTCCAATCGAGGGATAGGGAAGCGATACTTGATAGTTATCTTATTGATGGCCCTGTGTCAACACACATCCGCCACTGATTTCCCTTTAGGGACTAAAAGAACGGGAACTGCACATGGACTCATACTCTCCCGAATGAACCCCTTTTGCAACCAATCCTCGATCTGTTCTCTCAAGATCTCATTTTCCTTGGGACTCATACGATAGTGGGGAAGGTTTGGTAGGCTGCAACCAGGAATCAGATCAATGTGGTGTTGTATGTCACGCATGGGGGGTAGCTCTTTCGGTAACTCATCAGCAATCAACTCCTTAAAACCCTCTAATATCTCCGAAACTTCAGCAGGAATAGGTTCTCTTCTTTTACAGCCCCTAACAACCCTTTAACTACTATTGGATAGAAAAGTTCAGTTTCTTTCACAACATCATCGAGTTCCTTATCATTATAAGTCATTACTAAGAAACTGGTTTTCTTTCCCACAGCCTTATCATCAAAATTCAAAACAGGAGCCATTGCAATGTTATGGGATCCCCAAGTAAACATCATCACATTATCCCTTCCCCGATAAGTAATATCATTATCAAACTGCCAAGGCCTACCAAGTACAATATGACACACATCCATATCAAGAACAACACACATTACCTCGTCTTTGTAGTGTTTCCCTATGGAGATGGGAACTCTGCAAGTCATTGTCACTCGAACTTGAGACCCCTTGCTGACCCAACCCAAGGCGTAGGGTTTCTCATGTGGTGTTGTGGACAACTTTAAATACTCCACTAGCTTTTGGAATACCAGATTCTCCGTACTACCATTATCCACAATCAGGTTACAGACTTTGTTTTGAATAGAACAATGAGTTTTAAACAGGTTCTTACGCTGGCCCTCCTCTTTAGAAGCTAACAGGACCCTTTGCAACACAAAGTTAACTCGATCCTCAGACTCTTCCTCAGCAAACTCTGCATATGCATACTCATCATTTTCTCCTTCAAACTCCCCTCCATCTTCTCCTCCTTCTAAAACAGCAGTTACTCTCCGAGTTGGGCAGACATTGGATCTATGACCCTTGCCGTTACAATGATAGCAAGTGTCCCCACTAGGCCTGACATACGGATTATTTTGCTTTTGGGCAGGGGCCTTTCCTTGTGATACACTACGAGACCCGACTTTAGGTGCAGACCCAGACTCCTTGTTTACTGCACTCTTCTCCTTCTCACTATTAAATTCAAAGCTACTCTGGGGTGAGTACCTTTTGAATGACGAGAAATTTCTAGGGGATTTCTCTATTTGCTCCGCCTTTAGTGTCAGATTGGATGCCTCAGCCACAGTCCACACAGTTTGCAAACCCATCTTCTCTTGCAGAGAATTCTTCAGTCCACTAATATACCGAGCCACCTTCTGATTTTTGGATTCCCTTAAGTCATTGCGCTCAGAAAATCGCAAGAACTCCGCTGTATACTCCGTCACACTCCTCTTCCCCTGAACGCATTCTTTATACATCTTATACAGAATCTGCTCATAATCCTCCGGTAATAACCGCTCCAACATCAATTGTTTCATGCGTCGCCAAGTCTTAACTGGCCCCTTCCTTTGCCTCTGCCACTGCATAACCAACTTATCCCACCAAACAGCAGCAGTACTCTTCAATCTAACCGCCACCATCTTAACATGTTTATTTTCAAGAACCTCCATAACTTCGAAAAATCTATCCACATCAATCTGCCAATCCAGAAACTCCTCTACTCCCATAGTCCCATAAAACAATGGAATATCTGCTTTTACTCGGTAGTCATGTTTAAAAGATTTATTATCTTCCTCGCTTTGTTCTTCTTCAAAAACTTCTTCTTCCTCAGAACTCGAACTATCTGCCACGACAGTTCGTTTGCCTCGCCCCCGTGGAGTTCGATTTTGTTCTCCCCTCCTGTCTCCTCCTCGATTGGTATAATTCTGCATGCTATTCTCCTGTGCAGTCAACGCAGTCATCTGCTCGGTCAGTGCAGTAAGGGCCGTGGTAAAATCCGCGGTAACCCCTTCAAGATCTACCCTAGTCACTGGTTCTCCCATGGTCTTCAAGCTATAAAAAGAGACAGGAGAAGGCCTGCTCTGATACCACTTGACGCAGTCGGAATCAATGGAGAAAAGCAAGCGCAATTCTCGAATCAAGAACACACAGATTTACAAGCGATAAATATGTAAAACTCCAGAATCCACCAGAAAAGAGTATAAACTCTGTGATATTATTAAAAGTCAAAACTGTCTCCAAACATTGACCTAATAATGTTTAAATACGTTAAACAAAACCCTGATACAAAATTAAGGAAATAATTAAAAAGATGATTTCGGGCCTTAAACGGACCCGGATGGCCTAAAAAGCCTATAGGTCACGGCATAGCGGTGAGTTTGACTCGTTGGCCGTTCCGCGTCCGAAAAGGTATCACAATAGGCAATCGGACTCCGTCCGAGCTGGAAAACAATTCAGGCTTTTTGTCGCAAATCCTTTTCGAACTTTTTCGCCAATCTGCCTACGTCACCATCGCTCCCAATCCGGATCCCAGCAAACCATTGAAAGTCTTATGAAGGAGCTGGAATCAGTTAAAAGCAGCAAGGCAGCTAAGCCCCGTGATTGCATTGTGATTCCTCGCATCTCAATTTATCCGACTCAAGCAGCAGTGAAGATGAAGAGGAATCTAAGATAAACTCAGACAAAGAAGAAGAGGAGACTGATCCTGCAGCTTAGAAGCTCGCGCTCCCTGAATCTCATAATAAGAAAATCATGCGCATGTTAATGAAGTTGTCTGGAGCACCAACACCTGTAGCTGAGGAGTCTCCCAATGGCTACACTCAATCTCCTTTCATTGATGAAATCACAAGGGCTAGGATCCCCAAGAAGATCAACGTGTCTCAACCTCATAAGTTGTATGATGGATAAGCGAATCCTTATGATCATGTGGCGCAATACAAGCAGAAGATGTGGACCTTGTCTATTCCTGAACATCTCTTGAAGGCCATCATGTGCAAATGGTTTGGAGCCACCTTATCTGCACCAGCTTTGCAATGGCTAATCAGTTTAAAACCAAGTAAAATTCCAAATTTTGCTGCTTTGATTGACAAGTTCTATTGGCAATTTGTTAGTAGCATACAGGCGATCTATACCGGATCACTCAGAAAACAAATGAAGCTGCACAACAATACCTCGATCGGTTCAAAAAAGAAATGATATAAGTCAAGAACCTAGATGTTCCCACGTCTATCGAAGCATTCAAGAGCGGACTGACGTAAAAATCCAGGTTACATTATGAGCTGACCAGATTTCCCTGCAACACCTTTCAAGATGTCAGAGCCAGAGCTATGGCTGAAATTCGCGTCGATGAAGACGATGTATCCAAGTACCAAGGCGAATTCGGCTACGATCATGAAGCACAAGGCCAGAAAAAGAATGATTGGCGTCACCAACCTTATCAGAGACGTCATAATACTAACAACGTAGCTAGAAAAACTTCAGGTAAGGTAACCGAAAACGATTACCCCCCTCTTTCCTCCTATTGCTTTAACGTGGATGCAGGAGGCGTGGTAAACGCACTTGAGAAACTGGGAAAAGCATCAAGATGGCCACAAAAAAAGTGACAAGCCAGAGGGCGAAAAGGACACTACCAAGTGGTGTAGTTACCATGGCGATCACGATCATCGTACAGAGGATTGCAACGCTTTGAGAAAAGAAGTTGCGTGGCTACTCAAGAAAGGCTACCTACAGCACCTTATGGGAAAGAAGGGTCAGAAAGGAGGACAACCTGGCGACAACAACAAACAATCCAGACCTCCACCTGAGCCTACACGTGACAAGGTAATCAATTCTATATCTGGTGGATCTGAGATATGCGAACTAACCTATTCTGCAGCTAAAAGATTCGCTCGAGAGGGCTCCAAAGCTGTACCAAAACAGCAAAGGAATGCATAAGAGAAGATGCTTGAGGAAGATTCATGTCCATGGCTTGTTATCTGTTGTTATTATCTGCCACAAACTTAAGAGTGATGCTTCTTCCGTATTAGCATGGTAATGTGGCAAGCTTACGGTTTTTATTTACATCTTAGTAGTTATGGTGTTGTAAGATGTTGGGTTGTTTGAATGATTAGATATGATTCAAGTATACTGGCGTATCAGATGTATAAGATTTTGGTGTTATAGTTATGTATACTTATGTGTCAATGTATGCAGGTATGATGATTTACTCTTATTGCTATATGCATGCTTACATGAGCTTATTATTATTATTTTTTATTATTATTGACATATATTTATATTATGAGTGTTTTAATTATTTTATGATGGTTTGGTTGTTTGTATGATTTTGGGATTATGATAATATTGTAGTTTTATAAATCAATATTTAAGTTGTCGACGTTACAGTAGTCGAGGGAGAATAATACTGTCTTTAGTACCTGATACGTGTCGTTTACCGTATAAAATTAAAAACCTATTCTTAGACCTCAAAATATATTCACAAGTAGAAAAGGGTAAGAAAGGGTCGATCCCACGGAGAGACTACTAAATTCCTAACTTCAAAATTTAACTGAGAAAAATATTATTATTAATAAAAAAAACGAGACTATACAACTATTTACCTATTTACTTAGATTTGGGGGGTTTAAGATTGTAGTAACTAATAGTAACTGAACTAAAACAAGTATTAAACTATTATTTACAAGTGATGACAAGCAAGTCGGATAATTTCCACAATTAAACTTAGTAACTTTAGTCATAATACTGAGTATAATTATCGAGTTGAAGATTAATCTAATAGATTAACTGTAGTGGTCTTGATAGCAATCCCACCCTATTCTTCCTTACTTTAAATTAGTATTGAACTAGGCCGACACTAATTCTAAACTAGACTTGCCATTGAGAATATGATCGCAGCCCACAACGACTACATCTAGAAGCATTATAAACTAGAAGAACATCATTAATCCTAATTAAATTAACACATAGGTATTTAATATAATTAGATCAAATTACACTCTCACATTAATCTGACCCATTCGCAGACCCAAACTAACATTAGTCGCTACTTTTATTATGCAATTTAAACTAGGCCAAACTACATAATTAGCAGCTGATTGTAATTCAAACATAATAAGATAGCAAATTATACTCAAATATCAATCATACGACAACTATAACAGTGTAATTTTGAATACCAAATAATCTTAATACTCAATAAACAACTCAGAATTATGATAAAATTCAAGTTTAAACAAGATTCAAGTTCATTGAATTTAGAACAATACAGCAATCAAAGTAATACAAGAGAAGAGAGGAGAATATATCACTCTGTACTAGTCGAAATTGTGCCGACAACTCGTTCTTGAACTTGTCGTCTCCTACTTCAAGTGTACCCCAAGAATTCTGTATTACTCACAATACTCCCTTGTCTCTCTTTACCCAAAATCAGACAATGCTTGCATGTCTTCTTGCGGTAGAAATTAGGGATTTAAATACCCAATTGAGAAATCCCCAATTATAAATTTTAGGGAAATTATTTGTAGAGATGGAAACAAATAATCTCATATGCTCCATATTTCTATAATTAAGCCTGCTAATACGAGGATGAAATCTTTGGGATAACTCTTGCCTCATGATTTGGTGCGTGTGAGAATAAACAGAGCACTTTCCTAAATCTCTATTGTTGCTCGTGGAGTTGAAGGAAGTGGGAATGACTTGCTTTGTTGTATGTGCTGCTTCTGACTAAGATTTTGCTTTACCTTGTTAATTTCTATTCCTTGCTTGGTAACAAAAACTCACGTGAGCTTATTATTTTTGCTTTCTCTTCTTCTTTTATTTGTGAGTCTTTGGTCTTGGTAATCCATATGTGTTGTGCTTGCCTTCATGGAATCTTTATTATTACTCATGAACACCTTTCACAAAAACAATACATTTCTTAAGTAGATTATTCAATAAATTATAAAATGAAAACAGATAAATCTCTAATTAATAATAGTAAATAATGGCACATAATTAATACATAAAAGACAACTAAAAGGCTAATATTAGGGAGTAAAAATATAATATTTTATTCACTTATCAGTACCATTTCGCCAAAAGTTATGTACCAGAGGTATTATGACTAACATTGTAATTAACTTTGTACCCAAACTCAGACAACGAGAGTGTAGTAGTTGGAGTATCTGTTTATACTATGTTTTGGTGTATATTTATGTTTGAAGAAAGATTTATTCTTTTCAGTTGGGTGAAATGATTTTTATTAGTATTATATTACTATTACTTTGAGAAGAATAAATATCGTTGAATTGAGACTATTGGATTGCGATCCTAGTTTCTGCTGGTTTTGGGTGTAAGGCCTTAAGGGCATCCTTAATATTTATATTTGATGAATAAATGGATGAATAAACTATAGTATTTAATTGTAGAGAAATTTTACTGAGATTAAGATATCCGGTGGGATAGATGTAGTCCCCGGTGAAGAACATGCCAACCACCTAGGTTGCGATTTGGGGGTATTACCTGGGTTAATTGTTGTCGTCCGAGAGGTTGGGAAGTACTGAGCTGGGTACTATCCTGCATCGGGAGTTTGGCCATTCTTAGACACAGGCAGTAGGGAACGTAAGCCCATAGGCTATTTGGAGATTTCGATCTGACAAACCTTAGGAAGTGGGTTGCGATCCACTGGCGTTCTGCTCTTTCTCAAAAGCTATTTATATTATTTTGGAGGCTTATGTTTTTGATCTTGTACGTCTATATTAAGTTTATTAATCATGATGTACTTTATTTTAACCATGCTAAACTGTTAGTTGTTGTTTTGCTGTTGTTTGGTTCAGAATGATCTTTTATGTTGATTGGGACTTATTTATTAACGCTTGATAACTTCTACATGGATCCTAATTGAGCTGCGAGAGCTGTTAGTTACTCCCCAGTGATTGTGGATATTTTTTGTATATCTTTACAGGTTATGTTGATGACAATCTTATTTGGTTTTGGGCTCGGGTTGAGATGTGAGCATTAAAATGTTAGATGTTTTAGGCCTACTCTTTTATTAATTTAAGAGTTAGTTTTCTTTTTGGCTATCAATTTAATTTATTTATACTATTTATTTATGTTGGTTTTATCACTTAGATATTTAAACGCATTTCTTGTAGTAGTGACATTCCCAGAAGAAAATGTTTCCGCCATCGTCGTATAATACTATTATTATAATTTCTTTCTTTTTCGCTTTGAAATTCTGGGGTGTTACATGCGAACTAACCTATTCTGCAGCTAGGAGATTCGCTCGAGAGGGCTCCAAAGCTGTACCAAAACAGCACAGGAATGCATAAGAGAAGATGCTCCAGAGCATGACCATCAGCTTCGATGAAGAAGATGGAGATGAGGAAGTGGACCGCCATGATGGACTAGTCGTCTCCCTGACTATCAGCAATTGTTTGATGATGAGAGTGCTGATAGAGATTGGCAGCTTAGCCAATATCATGCTCAAAAATGCCCTTGAAAGCATGGGATTGCAGGAAGTAGATATCATCAAGAAGGCAAATGCCCTGTATGGATTCAGAGGCGAACCAACTAGGACCCTTGGAGAGATCACCCTGCCCACCTATGCCAAAGGAGTCAACCTGCAGACAAGATTCAGTGTAGTGGACTGTCCCTCAACATACAACATCATCATGGGGACACCATGGATTCACAAGATGGAAGTTGTGCCCTCTACATATCACCAGACCATCAAATTCCCCATCAAATGGGGAGTGCATCAAGAAATCAAAGGCGATCGTAAGTTGGCCTGAGAATGTTATAGCATATCCCTCAAGGCGAAAAAAGAATCCAGCTACCAACTACAGCAAGGTCCAGCACCCATCAAGACAAATGAACAAGATGCAGATGGAGTGGTGCTAGACCCAACAGAGCCGGAGCAAACTTTCCAGATTGAGCATCCCTACCAACTGAAGAGAGGGAACAAATAATTGAGTTCCTGAAAGAAAATATAAGCTGATTTTGCATGGAATCATAAAGACATGGTAGGAATTGTACTTGATATAATAACTCACAAGCTGAACGTCGACCTCAACTCGAAACACATCAAGCAAAACAAAATAAATCACACTACCAAGGAACCTGAAAGTCAACGAGGAGGTGGAAAAATTGGTGAAAGCTTGAAAAATCAGAGAAGTCAAATATTCAGATTGGCTGGCCAATGTAGTCGTCGTCGGCAAAAAGAACGACAAGTGGCGAGTCTGCATCGAGTTCACTGACCTCAACAAAGCATGTCTAAAAGATCCTTTTCCATTCCCACACATTGATGCCTTGGTGGTCGCAACAACTAGGCATGAAAAGGCTCACCATTCTAGATGAATACTCTGGCTACAACCAGGTCTTGAAGGATCCTGAAGATCATGAGAAGATAAAACTCATGAAAGAATGAGGTATATATTGTTACAAGGGAATGCATTTGGACTAAAAAATGCAGACGCTATCGATCTGAGGCTAGTAAACAAGATGTTCGAGAAGCAGCTGGGGGACACGATGGAAGTTTACATACACTAGGGGAGAAAAACGGAAGGGCTGTGGGGGCAAGGGATGCATTTTTCTAAAAGCACAGCCCTTAATAGTGAAGGGCTGCGGTTAGCCCAAAATCCACAGCCCTTCGTAAACGAAGGGCTGCGGTCAGTGCAAAAAGCGCAACCCTTTTAGTGAAAGGTTGTGGTTAGCCGAAAATTGCATCCTTATAAGTAATAAAGGGCTGCGGTATTTTAAAAACGCAATCCTTAGGGTTTCTCTCTTCCTCCATTGCCAAGCTTGAAGTTACGTATGGTGTAAGCTACTAATTTCTTGCTTATTATGGGTCGAAAGAAGAAACAACAAACGCCTAATCCTCCTAAAACTCGTCAAGCACAGTTGTTGGCATCAAAGTATGAAACTTTGAAAGGAAGTAATGAGGGTACTAAAATAACTCCGGGAGTTCCTGTTAGCAATGAGTCATCGGAAGGAAATAGTGTGCTAGCACTCATGAAATCAACATTGAAGCATGATAGAATAGCTCAAAGACAGGCGTCAATGGTGCAAAGAGTTAATATGGCTAGTTCTTTTGGAGCTATGGAAGTTGTTGGTGATACTGTCGAAAACAAGGGTGTTGGGAGTGAACCTCCTGTTGAAGATATTGTCATAACCACTGAAGTCTCCCCTGAACATGAAGCTGCTAAGGAAGTTCCAGATGTGCCTAAATCCTGGGCCACATTGACAGCAGAGAAACGTCTCACTGCTAAAGGTATGTCGCTTAAGTTTGTAACTCCATCTATTAAGAATGGTAAATCTGTGGCTCAAATAGATAAGAAGGAAGTTGCACAGCTATCTGAAATATGGGCAAATGCTGTTGTGTTGTATGTTGTGGGTCAAAGACCTACCCTTGGGGCCATTATTAGGTTTATTGCTCTTGAATGGAACAATGTAAGCAAGCCTAAGGTATTCCTACATGAAGATGGTTATTTCTTGGTCAAATTTGACAATATGGAAGATAGGAATGAAATCCTCTATGCAGGGCCATACACTTTGAACAATAGGCCAATGATTGTCAAAGCCTGGACCCCTAACTTCAATTTCCATGAAGAAATCATGAGAGTGGTGCCTCTCTTGGTGCGCTTTCCTAACCTACCACTTAATTGCTGGGGACCTGAAACTCTCAGTAGAATAAGTAGTATGATAGGTGTACCTTTATTTGCAGATGAGTGCACCACGAAGCAGATGAGAGTATCCTTTGTCAGGGTTCTCATTGAGGTAGATGTGACTAAAGAAGTTCCTAAGATGGTGTTTATTGAAGATGCAAATGGACACACTATTGAACAGAAGGTGTCCTATGATTGGATTCCACCCTTTTGTCATAAGTGCCAAACTGCTGGTCATGACTGTGCTAGGAAGAAACACCCACCTGGGGCTAGAATTGAAGCTAAGATTAGTCAAAAATGGGTTGCAAAAGGTCCAGTTCAGGTTGTTGAAGAAGATAAAAGAGAGCAAGAAAATGAAGTAGCATCAGATGCTTCCTTACAGGGGATAGCAGAGAAAGTGGGAATGCCTGCTAATACTACTCCAACTATTACTCCAGCACAAACTCCAACTCCAGTTGTATCATCAGCAGTAACTCCAGCTGCAACTGCGCCATCAGCTGAAGTCAGAGTAGGAGAAGTAGTCTGGAGCATAGTGCCTTCCAAGGGATCTAAAGAGAAACAAGTTAACCATGGAGGTCCAGATGTTGGGTTCACAGAGTTGATGAAGGGGGGGCAAGCTCCTTCCATATCCCTACATGATTATTAGTAGTTGGAATGTGAGGGAATTGAATAATCCCTCTTCTATTGTAGAAGTGAAGAAGTATCTAGGTAATAATAAAATTCACTTTATTGGTCTACTTGAAACTAAAGTGAAAGGTAGTAATAAAGATGGAATTAGGAAGAAGATGGGAGGAAATTGGAGGTGGGAAGACAATTACACCGATTCTCCTCGGGGGAAGAATTTGGATAGGAAGGAATCCTACTTTGGTTACCTTCCAAATTTCTCACACACAAGAGCAATGGATCCATGGCTTGCTTGCTGATAAACAAACAGGAGACAGTATGCAAGTTACTGTTGTCTATGAGCTTTATACAGTTGAAACAAGAAGGAGTTTATGGGCTGATATGCTTAGAATGGATAACTCTATGCAGGGGGAATGGTGTGTCCTTGGTGATTTCAATGCTCTGCTCGACTATAATGATCGATTTCAAGGAAGGCCTGTCACTACATATGAAATATAAGATTTTGCATATTGTATTGAGAATAGTGATCTCTCTGAGCTTCGAAGTAGTGGTCATTACTACTCTTGGACTAATAAGAGTCAAGGGGATAATAGAATACTTAGTAGAATTAATAGATGTCTTATCAATTCTCATTGGCTGAATAAGTACTCAGGTGCAATGGTTGACTATCAGAACTCAGGCCTATCTGATCATAGCCCTCTGATAATAAACTACTATACTAGTCACCACTCAGGAGAGAGACCCTTTAAGTTCTTTAATTTCATGGCTAGCCATGAACATTTTGATCAGATTATCAATGACTGCAGGGGTACTTTTGAGAATAGGCAGTGGATGAGGCACCTTTGGCAGAAGCTTAAAGCTATGAAGGGTCAGTTAAAGCAGTTGCATAAGAAAGATTTTGCTAAGCTTGATCAAAGAATCACTCAAATAAGGGAGCAATTAGACAACATTTAAACAGCCCTTCAAAATAGTGTTGCTGATAGAGATTTACAAGCACAAGAGCAGGAATGTATCCAGATGTTAAAGAAATTCTTGGCTGTTGAAGAAAGTGCTTATAAGCAGAAATCTTGAATCCAGTGGCTGCAGCTAGGAGATGGGAATAATCATTATTTCTTCCAGGCCATGAAAGAGAGATATGCTAGAAATAGCATAGATATTTTGTATGATGCTCAAGGTAATAAACTCACTTTGAACTCATCAATTCAAGCAGAAGTGCTTAGCTTCTATAAAAGTCTACTGGGGTCAGCAGCAAGTACCCTTCCTGGAGTTGATATTCCAACAGTTAGAGCTGGTAAACAGGTCAGTATGGAAGACTCTCATGCTCTTCTAGCTCCTGTTACAACTCTTGAAATTGACTATGCTCTCAATTGTATTGATGATACCAAGGCTCCTGGTATTGATGGTTTTAATAGTTATTTTTTCAAGAAAATTTGGCACACTATTAAACCACAAGTATATATGGCTATTTGGGATTTCTTTGAAAATGGAATTATGCCTAAGGAGATCAATGATACTGTGGTTACTCTTATTCTAAAGTTCCTAATCCCACCTATGTGAAAGATCTAAGGCCTATTGCTTGTTGTACTGTGCTCTATAAGATAATTTCTAAAATTATCACAATTAGACTACAGAAGGTTATGGGTGATGTTGTTGATCTTGCTCAAGCTAGGTTTATTCCTAATAGGTCTATATCTGATAATATACTCTTGGCAACTGAACTCATCAAAGGGTATACTATGAAGCATGTTAGCCCAAGGTGTATGGTCAAAATTGACCTAAAAAAGGCCTATGATTCTGTTGAATGGCCATTTTTGCAAGTAATGTTCTCTGAAATTGGGTTCCTACATCAATTTATTAACTGGATTATGTTGTGTGTCACATCTGTTGATTACACCATTCTTATAAATGGAGTTCCTAGCCCTCCTTTCCATGCAAAGAAGGGTCTAAGACAAGGAAACCCTATGTCTCCTTTCTTGTTTGCACTCTGTACGGATTATTTATCCAGGTGTCTTGATTCTTTGAAGCACAACCCAGATTTTAATTTTCACCCTAGATGTGAAAGGCTTGGTACCACTCATCTAATGTTTGCTGACGATTTACTCCTCTTTGCAAGAGCTGATCAAAGCTCAATCACACTTCTTATGCAAGCATTCAACAAGTTCTCTGCTGCCTCATGACTTGCTGCTAATCTTGATAAAAGCAATCTGTATTTTGCTGGTATCCAGGATGGTGAAATTACTAGTCTTCAGGAGCTTCTCCAAATGCCAATTGGCAGCTTCCCCTTTAGATATTTAGGTGTTCCACTTCACTCCAGGAAACTGTTCTATACTGAATGTAAACCTCTCATTGCTAAAGTTGTTGCAAGGGTCAAAACATGGCCAGCTAGAAAGCTCTCTTATGCAGAAAGAGCTTAGCTGATTAGGTCAGTTCTTTAAGGTATCCAAGCTTACTGGTGCCAGATCTTCCTTCTTCCAAAGAAAGTGCTAAGAGAAATCCAAACTACCCTCAGAAGCTTCCTACGGACAGGTATGGATACCAATTCCAGAAAATCTCCTATTTCATGGGATTATATGTGTAATAAGAAGGTTTGTGGTGGGTTGAACTTCAAAGAAATCATCACCTGGAAGAAGGCTGCCATTACAAAGCACTTGTGAGCCCTTGCTTTAAAACAGGATAGACTATGGATTAAATGGCTCCATGTCTATTATATTAAGCAAGCTGATGTTTGGACAGTTGATATTCCTAACAGACTATCTTGGGCTATAAAGAAAATCCTTGAAGCAAGGCATCTTCTTATAGATATCACTACTTGCAATCAATTTGTGCATCAGAACAAATTCTCTATAAGGAAGTGCTATTGGTTTATGAGGGGGGAAGGCCTAAAGTGGAGTGGAGAAGAATTTCATGTAATAGCAAGGCTTCTCCTAAAGCTATTTTCATTACTTGGATGATGCTAAATGGTAGGTTGAACACCAAAAACAGGCTATACCAGTGGAGCATAATCAGAGATCAAAGTTGTCCTCTATGCAATACTGCTGATGAAACTCCAGCACATTTGTTCTTCAATTGTGATTACAGCAAGGCCATTTGGAATAGATGTTTACAGCTTATCAATGTCACTGTTGTCACTGACCTTGCTACAATCATCTCAACTGTAGTAAAATACAGTAGGAAGAAATGTAGGCCTCACTAACTTCTTAATATGTTGTTTATTGAATGTGTATATCATATCTGGATACAGAGAAACAGGAAGGTTTTTGATGATCAATCTCTTACTCCTCGACAGGTAGTTAGGCAGGTTGTTTTTGATGTTGCTTGTAGGTATGACTGTGATGTACCTCAGCTTATGTTATAAGCTTCTTGTTTTGTAGTTCCTGGGATTGTCCAGGATGAGTTGTAAGCGGCTGGTCTTGAGGGCCTTCTTTCCAAACCCTTCCTAGAAGGTGGGGGAAAGTTGGCTTTTGATTCGTGCTCCTTTTAGGTTGTAAAACTTTTTTTTGGTAGTCAATAAAAACTTTGAATTGACAAAAAAAAAAAAAAAAAAAACGCAACCCTTTAAGTAATAAAGGGTTGCGTTCTTTTTTTTAAATAACTTTTAATTTAAAAGAAATTGCAGGGGCTTTAAGGGTTTCTCACAAATTAAAACTCAATGCAATAATCTCACAAATTAAAACTCCCGGCCCTCTTCTCTTTCGCGCCCCTTCGTTCTCCCTCTTCTCTCTCACCCTCCCTTGTCCACTACTACATCACCACGCCGTCGTACCTCCACTGCCAGCTGCAGCCGTGCAACAACCACTACTCGCGACGCCCACCACCTCCTGAACGCCTCACCACTGTGACGAAAAATTATCACGAGCAGGCCATCCCTTCTATCCTCGTCCTCCTCCTCAAACCGACGACTTTATCACCACTGCTACCACCGGCGCCGTCGGTCGGTCGAATTCCGCTCATCTCTTCCTCGTCGTCGAGCTCCGCTTAAGCCGCCGTCGTCGTCGGTGATAATTTTTCTTTTTCAGATCTATAATCTCTTCATCTTTGTTTTGATTATTTCATGTAATTGTAGATCTATAATTTTTTCTCTTTTTTATTTTCGATCGCTTTTTTTCATTTATGTTCGTTTTTTTTTCATTTTCGTTTGTTTTTTCATTTTCATTCGTTTTTTTCATTTTCGTTTTTTTTTTCATTTTCTTTCATTTTTCTTACTGTAAATTTCGACTGTTCTTGATATATAATTTCTTTTTTTTTATTTTCGTTTGTTCTTGTTGATATATAATTTCGTTCGTTCTTTTTTTTTTTTTTTACTGTAAATTGTAAATTGATTTTCTTGTTGATTGTTAATAAATAATTTCGTTTTGTTTGTTTGTTGATTTGTTTTTTGATTTTTCCTGTTGTATATTTCTTAATATTTTTAGGAGTAAAAAATTGCCAAATTATTTTTTTTTGGGTCAAAAGGGCTGCGGTTATGGTCAAAACCGCATCCCTTTGTACAAGAAGAGGAGCCGCGCTCAACCACTTCATATCTAGATCATCAGACAAGTGCCACCTATTGTACCAAGTGCTGAAGGAGAACAAAGGGTTTGACTGGACAGTAGAGCATGAAACAGCGGTGCAAGACTTGAAAGCCTACCTGGCGCAACCCCTGCTACTTTCAAAACCAACCACAGGTGAGAAGCTCCAGCTTTATCTAGCTGTGGGCAGCAAAGCAGTCAGTGCCGTGTTACAAGGGAAGCTGAGAGTCAACACCTGCATGTTTATTATGTAAGCAAATCTTTGCTAGATGCTGAAATAAGGTACACCTCACTAGAAAAGTTAGTACTAGCCTTAGATATTGCATCGAAAAAACTACGTCATTATTTTGAATCCCATCCTATATATGTTCTAACTAATTGCCCTATAAAGGCTGTGTTGAGAAAACCCGAATATTCAGGGAGAATGGCCAAGTGGGCCATATCTTTAAGTGCACATGATATCAGGTACCTACCAAGAACTGCTATAAAATCGCAAGCCTTAGCTGACTTTGTGCCAGACTTCATTTATGACCTAGTAGCAATATCTGAAGAAGAAGTACGCCATATCAACCAAGAAGGTAAGGCAATTACCTGACAGCTATATGCAGATGGTTCCTCTAATTTCAGAGGAGCTAGTTTAGGTATAGTCCTGAAGTCGCCATAAGGGGACATGATAGTATGTTCCATATGTTGCGCTTTTAAAGCTACTAATAACAAAGCTGAGTACGAAGCTTTAATTGCACGCATGATCCTAGCACACGATTTATTTGAAAGCTAACAATTTACGTGTGTTTTGTGATTCACTGTTGATAGTGAGCCAGGTAAAGGGCGAATACGCAGCTAAAGACTCCAAGATGGCATTATACCTAGACCTAGCTAAAGAAAAAGCAAAATTATTCGAAGTATTTGATATAAGACAGATCTCAAGAGACCAGACTGCCAAAGCCGATGCATTAGCCAACCTGGAATCAACACTTAGAGAGTGCGACTTTAAATCAATACCAATCGCCCACCTAGAAGAGCCAACCATCAACAAGCAGATAATAAACACAATACGTGATGATACTAACAATGCAGGAAGTGTTAGCTGGACCCAGCCAATACTTAACTACCTACAGAAAAACATATTGACAGAAGATAAGCTGGAAGCCAAGAAGTTAAGAATGAAAGCTGCAAGGTACCAAGTAATTTCAAGCGTCCTGTTTAAGTGAGCTCTGCCAGCCATGACTTGCTGCAAAGATGCCTACAACAAGATCAGTGGGAAGCTACACTCAAGGAATTTTACGAAGGAAAATGCAAATTCCATACAGCAGGTAGAAGCTTATCAAATAAAATCCTGGCTTATGGGTATTATTATTGGCCAACGATGCGTCACGATATCAAAAGGTATGTAGACAAGTATGAAAGGTGCCAAAAGCACGCAGGTATGTCTCATGAACCAGCTGAAGTGCTACACACCACCTTAACTCCCTGGCCTTTCATGTGGTGGGAGATGGATATCATAGGTAAACTACTTGTTTCTCCAGGTCAAAGGTCTTTATGTTAGCTATAACAAATTACTTTTCTAAGTGGATTGAAGCAGAGGCATTGCAGCAGGTAAGAGATAAAGAGGTTATATCTTGCCTACATACTAACATTATTTGCAGGTTTGGAGTGCCTAGCGAGATTGTCTGTGACAATGGATCACTGTTTATAAGCTATAAAATAAGACAATTCTGCCACGAGTAGAATACCAACTTGGTGATCTCAACACCCAAGTATCCACAAGCAAACGGACAAGCTGAGTCAAGCAACAAAGTAATCATCAACGACATCAAAAGGATGTTAAAAGCTAAAAAAGGTAAATTGGCAGAGGAACTGTCCAAGGTACTCTGGGCCAACAGGACAACACCAGAGGTGCAACAGGAAGAACTCCATTTTCCCTCGTGTACAGCTGCGAAGTTGTACTACCTGCAGAAGTTGATGTTATTACAGCCAGGTATGGCTTACTAACTGTTGATGTTAGCAATGATGAGCTTAGCTATGACCTTGATACCATCAAAGATTTGAGGGACAATGCACTCATAAGAATGGCTGCTCAGCAGCAAATAGTGGCTCGCAGCTTCAACAAGAATGTGAAAGCCAAGGTATTTAAGTTAGGAGATTGGGTCCTAAGGAAGGTGTTCCAGAACACTCAAGAACTGAATTCTGGCAAGTTGGGAATTAGCTGGGAAGGTCCTTATTTGATTGAGCAAGTGATTGGTAAAGGGCCATATCGCCTAGTTACTAAAGAAGGTAAATGAGTACCTAGAAGCTGGAACACTTCACATCTAAAGTTATACCATTTTTTAAAACACCTAGGTAAAGCCTTAGCTTACCTATCGGCTACAAACGCCAGGATACTAAGCACCGGTAACCAACATCTCTTAGTACGAAACTGGTCCACCAGGTGAGTACTATAAAACTTTCATACTTAGTAAAATTCAAAAGCTTCATAAGAAAAATATCGATTTAAGCATCCGAGGACCGTTGGTCATGCCAACGGCCAATCTTGGTATTATCCCATGTGCAAGTAGCGCAAGGGAGGTCGAGTACCTAGTCTCAGCTAAGGGTCCAGCAATATGGGCCCAGCAAAAGTATACAAAGATCTCTAGCACACAAAAGTAAGACTTCAAACAAAGTTATAGATGCAAATGTCTACGCAAAGAATTATTATTCATAGCAAAGATTCAAAAAGCTAAGAGATAAAATTGTTCTTACAGAACACACTGCCCACATGGACAATGGTAAAATCATAATGTTTAAATCAAAAAGAGATGATTAAAAGAAGATAACTAAGAAGTTGTGCTGGCGCCATCTCTAATAGCCTTGCCACCAGCCCTAAGCAATGCACCTTCTGGCTGAGCAGCAGCGTCCCATCTAGAGATTCTGCAGTGGAAGTCTCAGCCTCAGCTAGTTTTCTCCAAGTAGCTAGAGCTTCTAAAGATGACATGGAGTCAAGTAGCAGGTACCTGTCGATGTAGGCGTTGACACATTTATTGTCCAGATTCTTAAAGTGAATCAGGTAGGCCAGCTTAACAGTCTCAAAACTCTTTGCCTCAACTTGGACATCCAAAACTCTCTATTCAGCATCTTTGATGGTCTCTTGGGCTGCAGCCAACTCTTCCTTAAGCTGCTTAATCTCCTCCTTGGTAGCTTCAACTTCCTTCTCAGCCACTGCCTCACCTTCTTTTCTTTCTCTAGCTCCCCCTGGAGGCTCTTGGTTTCCTACTGAAGTCGGTTCACCTTAGCAGAAAGAGAAGATACATTTCTTAAGCTGGTCTTGGCTGCGAGACAGTTCTGGACAGTCTAAAACAAAATAAAGGCGGAAGTATTAAAATGAATTCATATTTTGGCATACATCAAGAACTAAGTAGTAGATTGGGATTTACCTGAAGAGTTAAACTGCACAACATGGTTCAATGAGACTACAGTGTCCTTCCCTTTGAGTTGCTTTTGTGCAACTGGGAAGAGAAGTCTCTCAGCTGATAGCCAGATACCATCTTCCAAACCTTCCACAGCAAGGGAATCAACATGGAGACTGATGGAGAACTCATCCTTGTCAGCCTTAAAAGTTTCAGCAGGGACATAAATCACAGTAGGAGCAGTTAAAGAGGGGAGATGCTTTTATAGTGGTTTTTCCGACTGGGACTGGCCAGAAGCTGCAGCTGACCTTTTTTTCCCTCGAAGTTTATCCATGGCATCCTCGCCAGAAAGGTATGGGTGAGATCAGGTGCAAAAGAACAAAGCGAAAAAGCAACCTAGCAGAGATTAGCTACCTGAAGACATTGAGCCATTAAAGGAAGTACAAGAGGCCTTAGAGTCCAAAGGAGTGATTTCATCAGGAGTAGGATAAGTGCGATCTAGCAGAGGCAGCTTGAAGAGCTCAGCTAATCTATCAGCTTGTTCCAAAATCTGAGAGATAATTTGTAACACCCCGATAATTCTCTCTTTTTAGAAAATACTATTATAATATACAACTAGAGAATTACCAAAGTATTATCGCTCGTGTGATAAAGTATCGGCTTATTCAGAATTTTGCAGCGGAAAACAATTAACTGAACTTTTACTATATTCAAACTCAATAAATAAATAACAAGTGTTTAGGACTTAAACAAACCAACTTAATCAACTCAAACAACTTAAATAAAATATGTTCTTAAAACGCATAAATTAAACTATGCTAGTTACACAATCTCTCCACTCCAGATTCCCAAAGATGCACATCTGCGAACCTGTAATGTCAATGTTATACTGAGTCTTCTCACCATAAAGGATCATCACAAGATCAATAAGGCAAAGCTATGAAAACCAGCAAAGCTGAGTACTACATATCAACCATGAGCATTTCTAAACATGATACTAAATAATAACGTGCAGGGATAAATAATACTATGATCATATAACATTCTGTAGATAACTTTTACTGAATTAAACTCTAAGCATCATTTCTCACTTTAAATGGAGTAGTTATTGGGACGAGTTGACTTATCTACTAATGCCTTCATTAAGAAGACGAAATACGGGAGCTACCACGTATTCCAGAAATGACCTGCGATATCGACGAACCTTTGAAATAAAAGAGGGATGGTGATCAATCCATTCCTAGAAAAGCCATAGGCTACCACCATGTACTCCAACCTTTAATGTCCAACTCTAGACGTGCACCAGTCTAAAGTCTATAACTATTCTCGTTGCACTTTACGTTATTTACATATTATCACTTGTGATGACACACACATACAAATAACACATAAATAATAATCAAACAGTCACAATTGAACTTGTTTTATCTTCCGATTTAACAAGTGATCACAACTTACGATCCAAGAATACTTTCTTTTTATTCTCAACTTTCTTTACTTGTTGAACCTAACCAACAATAATCTTACCTTTATATAGGCATAACTTGTCAAACTTACCAAATAAGGTCCACAGTCCTCATAAGATAATAAAATAATACTCATCAGGGAATACATGAATAACATGATTCAATTTCTATAACACATACTAATTCTTCATGCGAATTAATAAATAAAATTTGGTTTCATGCTTGCATCAATTATTCCATACAAACATACAATCTAGTATTCATAATAAATCACAAATCACATGCTTGCACACAGGCATATAATATGTAAATGAATTACTAGAAATCACATATATATGAACAAGGTAAGTCCCTATACATGATACTACAATTTATTCCTCCTTAAAACATGATACTAAGCACATAGCACGTAATTATGTACGTACCTCGTGTAAACTAGCCTGTAGGCCACTTTTAATCCTTTAAAAGTCTCCTACGAGATATTCTCCGCCTAGAAATCAATATAAGCGAAATTAATAACTTTGAATAAAAATTACAGCAGTCTTAAAGTACTTAAAACCCCCTTTAGAAACGTTTAAAAGTTGATTTTAATATCCAAGATTGAATTATTTTTAATTTCTAGCATAGTAGTACCATACTAGTAATTAAAAACTCTTAAAAACTCTATAAATAAACTCTTTCTCAAAATTACAACTTTAGAAATTAATAAACCTCCTTAAAACATGTATAACATATTTAAAATCATATTCTAAGTTAATCTCATAGTATCTAATATGCTACTATGGTTTTCTAGCAATTTAAAACCCTAAAAATTCATGTTTTCATGATTAAAATTAAAAATCTAATCATAATAACAAATATGAATTTTTTCTTATAATATAAACTATAGATGAATCGAGATTATTTATTAAAACAGTAATTTAATCTAATAATCATGATTAACAACAATAGAAAACATTAAATATATAGCCTTTAATGGAATCTTAAGAAGGAAAAAAAGAAAACAGCCAACAAAGAGGAAAAGGAAGGAGGCGCCGGCAAGGGACAGTCCACAGTAGCAACCCTTGTGGTGGTTGCTTGGTGGTTTCGAACTTTTGTGACGTTTCTTGTTGAGCAAGAAATGTTACTTGAACAAGAAGAAAAGTGTTTGAGAGGAGGAATAAGGGACGCACAAAGAGGAAAGAGAAAAATCGAAGAGGGAGAAAAGGAACGTGAATGGCATGTGAAAGAGAGAAAAAATAGTTTGTGTGGGATAAAATAATTGGGTATTAGGATATTTATATAAAGGCTTTCTTTTTGGGCTTAGGAAAAAGAGATAAGGTTTAATGAAATTTTATGATGAACAAGATAAATAACTTAAGACTTTAATCATCATCATGACTCTTTGTCCTTTTTATCCTTTTAGGATTTTTAGGTTCCTCAGTTCCATTAGACTTCTTTTTCAATATAAATTAGTACTTAAAACTTTTATCAAAACATACTTAATTAAATATTCTCAATTTTATTAAGCCATGACAAATAATTTCATTTGACTTTTACAATAGTCAACCTTTTTAAATAGTTAAATCATTTCAAAACTAATCTGGGTTTAAATATGTATATATAAATACTTAAATATATTTATAAAATCCTTTAAAATTATGGGAGATTACATAATTGCACCAAGTCCTGCAAGGGTGACAAGGTAAGAACATAGTTAATTCATTTAAGATAGTGTTTGAAAACTTTGAATTCATTTTAATTCTTTGATTTCAATTTTAGGAATTGAAATCCCAACATTCAATTCCAATTCATCTGTTTCGCGAAGCTAAGAATTTGAAATTCATTATTCTAATTACCGTGTTTCTAAAATCCATGTGACTTCATTCCAAATTCGGGATTTCTTTTTTTTTAAAAAAAATTAACTAATAAACATCTCCCTACTGTTAAGGATTCTCCCTTCTTTATTTTTCCTCTTTCTTTCCCCATATTTCTGAAACTTTTTGCAAAATCCATGGTCGCAATGGAGGGAACATGAAGCTTTCATCGCCTAGCTATTGACAATTCGAAATCGAAAATTGTATCAACACTAAAAAATAATACCGAGGTTATCGAAATTGGAGATCGATCTAGAGAGAAACACGAAGCTTGAATAAGCAGATCCATGGCTGAAAAATAGGGTAAATTTTTAAATTAAAAAACAATAACAGAGAGAAAGTAAGAATTTGGTGATAGATGAGAAAACAGAAAAGCTCGCGAGTGAGAAAGCTTGAGGAGAGAGAAGCTTTCGAGTCGCGATGTGAGAAAGCTGGAGGAGAGAGAAGCTTTCTTTGGTAACTCGCGATTTAACCAAGTTGTGCACCGGTTAACATCACAAGTTAGGGACAATTTTTATGTCCTAAATATTTGCCTAAGTTGGGTGTCGCAGGTAATGCAATTGTTACAGCTAGTTGGAACCAGCTAAGGATACCAGATAGTAACCATAAGTGCGCAAGCTGATTAAGCAGATAACATGACAAAGACGTGTTTAATAAATAGTTCGAGTTAAGGAAGAATGAGTCAACTACAACTCGCTAAAGAGAACGTTGCAACAAACTAAGCCTACAAAAGGGGAAGAATTTCAAGCACAACGGGTGTAAACCTCCTTCCATGATTCTAGGAGTATGTGGCGAACAACATGGGATTAGTTCCCAACAGTTAAATGAGCAACGACAGACAAAAAATGCATGTATAAATAGAGAGGAAAAAGTCTGATAAAGACACAATGAGGAATTACATTCTAAGTACTGTTATTTCCCTAGGAACACTACAAGAGGGGGGGTGAATTGTATGTGTAGAAATAAACGTAACTTTTTGCGGAAATTAAAACTTAAACGAATAAACAAGCTAAAGGAACACAAGGGATTTTTACGAGGAAAAACTTCTTGGGCCCAACAAGAAGAAACAACCTCGACCACTAGGGATTTTAAACTCAACACTTTCACTAATTAGGCCAAACAACTTGTTACAACCTAATTCTAACTCGAGCCACACCTTGAGTTCCTAAACTCAAGTTCCTGAGCACTGTTCCCTTAACAGCAGTTCCTCTCAACTTCACTCGAAGTTTTCTCACACATACAAGCTTCACTCAAAGCCTCTGTCTTACAGAACTTCACTCAAAGTTCCCTTACCCCAAAAACCAAAATACAATTGATCGAAATAAGCTTAGTGGAATTAGAGTAAGAAGGCAAAGAACAAATGGCTATTATGAGAGAATGAAGGCACTGACACTTAATAAGTTAAACTCACTTAATTACTTAGTCAGCACAATTTGGAACTTATCTAGACTTCTATATTTATAGTGTTAATCATGAAGAACGTGGGATTAAATTAGAGTACATGTTTAATCCATTACCCATGATGTTCCTTCCCCTAAGGAACACGTTTTACATCATGTCCCATGATCCCATGAACTAAAATGAACGTGGATATTCAGCCATTACTCCTAATAATAGGAGTTCCTTGAGCTTATCCGAAAATCAGTTTTATAAAACTCTTTTTATCTTTAAACTGAATTTTAATCTTTAAGAAAATAATATTTTAAATAAAATCTTTCTAACAACTGGATATTTATTTTCTTATTTTCCGAAAAATAAAATCTTTTCCTTAAACAGATTTTCTTTTTAAAACTGATTTTATCATTTGAAATTAGATATAACTAATTTCCTATAATTAGGCATGACTTACTCATATCTTTTTAACCGTTAATAATTACACGCCTAAGTCTAGTTCCTTTTATTACTAGTTCCTTTAACATATTGCTAAGTGCCACTTAGTTTGTTCCTTACAAAGGAACAAACCTTCATTCTCAAATAACTGCCACAGTTCCTTACCATTCTTTCTTTGTTCCTTTACATTGGAACTAGAAAATAAAACGCCTAGCTTCTATTTTTCTTGATCCAATGCTTGCTCCAGTATCAACATAGAAACTTCTTTACTTAGCCTTTGAAATCCTCTCTTGACTTCTTCATTGACTTCGTATTCTCCCAGTTCCTTGCATTGATACCTTAAACACCATACACTTAAATAATTCATTAGTTCACTACTTAGTTTGTTCCTTTGTTTCTTTGTCATTATCAAAACTAGGGTTCAACAATTTCCCCCTTTTTGATGATGACAACAAAGGTACAAACTAAGGAAAATAACAAATAATATAAGTGAATGAAAATAAAAACATAAAGAAGAAAATGAAAAATAAAACACAATTATGTAGTAACTGAATTTTGATTTTTCATTTACCTTAACCTATTTTTGATTTTTCATTTACCTTATCCATTTTTAATTTTTTTCAATTTTATTTTTTAAGTTTATGTACAGTTTGTTCCTTAAATCCTTTTCCCCCTTTGTCATCCTCAAAAAGAATAGACTCTGCATGAATTGATGAATTGATTTAACACCTTAAGACCAATATAGCAAGCACCATTGTGGTTAAGTTAGAAAATCAAAGAGTAAACTTGCTCAAACATCAATCACATAATACTAGCCATTCCAAGGAAGAAATTATGCAAACATTTAGAAACATAGACATATAGCAAAAGTCATTGATTATATAGCACTTCTTCCATAACAAAACAAAGAAAGAAAAGAAAAAGGAAAACAAAAGTTGTGTTCCTTGATGAAAGAAACAGGAACAACAAAACAAAAAAAAACTAAGAAAGGGAAGGGGAATGGTGTTCCTCTACAACTTCTTCTTCAACCACATCCTCCAATTTTTCATCACCACCCCATGATTGAGTCAACCTGTTCCTTCAGCTCCTCCAAGGCACGAGCCATAGAGTCCATCTTCTTTTGCTGCGCAACCACGTATCACTCAAGTTCTTCATAAGACTTATCATAGTATCAGTTTTGGCATCCAAAGTCCAATGAAGATGATTGTAAAATTTTATCATATGTTGTGCAGGAAGGCAGTTCATTAACCCAGTTAGTTCATCCGGATTTCCTGTTCCTTACCCTTGGAACTGAGGCAGATGGGGATTTGTGAAGGAACTGGAGGGGTTTGAGTGGAAGGCTCATCTGTTCCAGGAATGGAAACAGAAGGTGAAGGGTGATAAAGGGAGGAAGAATGGTGGTGTGGGTGGAAGAGTTGTGGAGGTGGAAGCAAAAGGATTTGGCCTTTTATTTCATCCTTCAACTGCTCAAAACTGAAGGAACAGAGAAGGAGAAGGTGAAATGGAGGGATTTTGTGAAAGGAACAGAGATTTGGGAGATGGTGGTGGAGTAGGTTCCTTGAGAGTGAGGGTACCTGTTCCTCATTATCCGAAAGGACTAAAGGAGAGTCCTCTTGGAAGGAACAGGAAGGAGCAATTTTTCACGAGTGCTCTTTCTCACTCTCAGAGGAACAGAGGGTTTAGGCTTATGGCAATGTGTTTGCGCCTCTTAGGTTTGGTTCCTCCGGTTAGGAACAGGTTATCCAAGAATACATCATTATCTCTTCTAAGTCCAGTTTGGGCAGTTTTCTTTTTCCTGAGGAATGGAAGCCATTCTTCCTTGAATGAGAACACCTTCTTGGACAGACAAGCCAAGTCCATTTAGGGTCTTCTCATTCAAGATGTTCCCTTGTTTGACTCCTATGTGGTCCAACCGTAAGTCTTACTTCAAATGATGAAGTAAGAAGTTATCAAGGCACCGTACCAATACACAATTGTTCTCAATACAGTGGTTAAATGTTGAATGAAGAGGGAAGGGAAATTGATTTGTATGGTGGTCAAGCAAAACATGTAACACATATCCAAGAGACCCACTTCATTCCTCTTTTCAGTTCGAGGTATGAGTGCTCTCCAAACCAAGTTAAACAGTACTTTGTGAAGGGGAGAGAGTATTATGGTTAAGTTTGTTTTGGCCAGCTGTTCCTCCAAAATATTCAAGATTTTGTCTTGAGGAAAATTCGGAAAGGAAACAGTTCCTTTCCTTTAAAATACAAATCAGTTCCTTTGCAAGGAACTTCCCATACTTTGCTTAAAGTTGCTTGATTAAACCTTATTTTCTTGCCTCTAACTTCAGTTGTGCAAGTTCCATTAGTATTAACAAATTTGCACAAACTCATCCATAGCTAGAGGAACAAGAGCATTATTAAAGGCGAATTCAAACAAGAATTCCATGCCTTGTTCCTTTAGAATGGAGGTTAATTCTAAAATTCTATTTATTGCCCATTCTAAATCGACGCAAAACCCAAACATACCTAGATTCACTTCGTTCGACCCTTTCTTGGAAGACGAAGAAACAGTTCCTTTGGAAGGAACAGGTGCAGTTTCTTCTTCTTCCCCCTGAGATTGTTCCGGGGTTTCTTCTTCATGTCTTCCCCAATCAATTTTCTTCTACGCATCTCCTTCTAGGAGATTCTAATTGCTGTTCCTCTATGGGGTTTTCTTGAATTATGTCGGTTTCAAGGGTTTTGTTGGAGATGAAGAAATTTCCATTTTTGAAGTGTCGGTTGTTTTTGATGTTGGAAAAGGAGATTTCTTGAAGTTTTTGCCATGATTTTGAAGGTTTGGAGGTTTTTATGGAGTATCAAAGGGTGTGATGAGGTTTCGGTTATGGTGAAGATGAAGAGTTTGAGAGGAACACGGTTTCTTAGATGAATTAAGAAGGAAGTTTTGCATGTAATAGTAATTATGACACGCGGGAAAGAATAAAGCAAAAAAAAATAAAAATAAAAGAAGAAAACGAAAAGATAAAAAGAACCAAGATTTAATTAAACTGGTTCCCCTTATTTTTGGGATTTTTCGGATTTTTCGGATTTTTATGAATTTTAATTTTTGAAAGAAAATAAATGCTAAGGAACTTGTGCTATAGGAACAACTAATGCTACATATCAATTCCTTCATACATGCATGTTTCTTGACCTTAGGAACAGTAAGGGGAGTATTATGTGACATTTGTGAGTTGTTTAATTTCTTTGATTTCATGTTTATGTTTTGCAACATTCCAATTTGCAATGGTCTTAGGCAATTAAACACAATTATTTTTAGCACACAAAGTCACTCAAATTGATTCAAACATGGGGGAATTGACATAGGAACAATCACTTAATTTTTATTAACCTAACTCAAGCCTTAATTTTTCATATCTATCTCTTTGCAAAGGCTTAGTTAGATATCAGCAATCTGATAATCAGTTTGACAAAACTCAAGTTTAATCAAACCTTTTTCAACATTTTCTCTTAAAAAGTGATGTCTAATATGTATATGCTTTACTCTAGAATGATGCACTGGATCTTTAGATATACTATAGCACTTGTATTGTCACAATAAATAGGAACACATTCAAAGTTTATTCCATAGTCACTAAGTTGTTGTTTTATCCAAAGCATTTGAGAGCAACATGCAGCAGCGCTACATATTCTGCTTCAGCAGTGGATAAAGCAACTGTGTTTTGTTTCTTGGTACTCCAAGAAACTAAACTATGACCAAGGAATTGTGCCATACCTGAGGTGCTTTTCCTATTTACAAGATCTCCAGCATAATCTGCATCTGCATATCCTTTTAGTTCGAATGTATCACTTCTTGGATAGTAGAGTCCAAGATCATCTGTTCCTTTAAGATATCTAAGAATTCTCTTCACAGCAGTGAGGTGAGACTCCTTTGGATTTGCTTGAAATCTAGCACACAAACCAACACTGAAAGCTATGTCTGGACGACTAGCAGTTAGATACAAAAGTGAACCAATCATTCCTCTATTTTTGTTTGATCAACACTTGTTCCTATGGAGTCTTCATCTAATCTAGTTGAAGTTCCCATAGGAGTGTGATTTATCTTTGAATTTTCGAGGCCATATTTCTTTAATAGTTCCTTTATGTATTTTTGTTGGTGAACAATTATACCTTTTTCAGTTTGTTTGATTTGTAGTCCAAGAAAGAAATTTAACTCACCCATCATACTCATTTCAAATTCATTGCTCATGAGACTTGAGAATTCTTTGCACAATGTTTCATTAGTAGCTCCGAATATGATGTCATCAACATATATTTGAACAAGCAAAATATCAGTTCCTTTAGATTTTAGGAACAAGGTTTTATCAACCTTTCCTCTTTTAAATTTTTTCTAAAAGGAACTTTGATAATCTCTCATACCATGATCTAGGTGCTTGTTTTAACCCATAAAGAGCTTTATCAAGCTTGTAGACATGATTTGGGAGATTATTATTTTCAAACCAGGGGGTTGTTCAACATATACATCTTCGTTTAGATAGCCATTTAAAAATGCACACTTAACATCCATTTGATATAATTTGAATCCCATGTAAGCAGCAAATGCAATTAAATTCTAATGGCTTCTAATCTAGCTACAGGAGCAAAGGTTTCTTCATAATCAATTCCTTCTTGTTGGTTATAACCTTTTACTACAAGTCTAGCTTTGTTTCTTACAATGGTTCCATATTCATCTAGTTTGTTTCTAAACACCCATTTTAAGCCAATTACTTTTTGTTGTTTAGATGAAGGAACTAGATGCCATACCTTGTTTCTTTCAAACTCATTTAATTCAGCTTGCATTGCATAATCCAATCAGAGTCAGTTAAGGCTTCTTCATGATTTCTTGGTTCCATCATTGATAGGAACGCATGAAATGCACAAAAGTTCCTTAACTGAGATCTAGTTTGCGTACCTTTGGATATGTCGCTGATTATGAGTTCCACAGGATGTGACTTTTGTAATCTCCAAGGTTTTGGTTGAAACTCTCTTATAGGAACATGTTGTTCCTCATGAGTTCCTTGAGTGATGAGGAACTCTGCTCATTGTTCCTCTGTTAGCCTCGGTGGACTCAGTTCCTTCATTTAGAGGAACAGGAGCATCTTCTCCTCCTTGAGGAACAGGAACATCATTGATTCATTATTTTCAATTCCTCGTTCCTTTCCTCTTTCACTTCTTCTTCTTCTTGTGAATCTGGTTCCTTGTACTGGTTGTGCTAACCCTATCTCATAGTCATCAACCTGTATGCTTGGATTATGTTTGTCAGATTCATCAAAGATTACATGAATGCTTTCTTCAACACACATAGTTCTCTTGTTATATACTCTATAAGCTTTACTATGTGAGGAGTATCCTAAAAATGTTGCTTCATCACTCCTTGCATCAAATTTTCCAAGATTATCTTTTCCATTATTATGCACATAACATTTGCACCAAATGTTCTAAAATAGGTGATGTTTGGTTTCTTTCCAAAGTAAAGTTCATAAGGAGTTTTATTAATGATAGGTCTCATCATGGCACGATTAATTATGTGACAAGCAGTATTAACAGCTTCAGCCCAAAAGTTCCTTGGAAGTTCACTAGCAATTAACATGGTTCTAGACATTTCCTCCAAAGTTCTATTTTTCCTTTCTACAACACCATTTTGTTGTGGTGTTCTAGGGGCAGAAAAATTATGATCTAGGCCATTATCTCTGCTTAGGTCATCAAATTTATAATTTTCGAATTCCTTGCCATGATCTGATCTAATGTGCATTATTTTATGTCCACTTAGGTTTTGAACTCTTTTAGCAAAGACAAGGAACTCATCATAAGTTTCATCTTTACTAGGAGAAAAATAACCCAAGTGTACCTAGAGTAGTCATCTACAATCACAAGTACATACCTCTTTCCACTTCTGCTTTGAATTCTCATGGGTCCACATAAGTCCATATGAATTAACTCTAATGTTTAGTGGTACTTACAATCGTTTTAGATTTGAAAGAGGATCTTACTTTTTACCTCGTGCACATGCATCACAAACTTGATCAATATGAAATTTTATGGATGGTAATCCTAAAACAAGGTCTTTTGATCTAAGTTTCTCAAGTAATGAAAAGCTAGCATGTCCTAGACGCTTGTGCCATAGAAGTGAATCATCTTCAATAACACTAAGACAAGTTAAATTGATTTGAGGAACAAGGTCTAGATCCACAATGTATGTGTTCCCTTTCCTTGTTCCTTCCAAGATAACCTTCTTAGTTTTAATGTTGATGATTAAGCATTTTTCTTTATCAAATTTTACAGTATTTCCTTTGTCACAGAATTGAGAAATGCTTAATAGATTATGTTTTAGACCTTCAACTAAAAATACATTTTCAATGGAGTGTAATGGTGACTTACCGACCTTACCCATAGCAACAATGTTACCTTTCTTATTATCACCAAATGTTACACTCCACCTTCATAGGTTGTGAGTGAGAGAAACTTCGTTTTGTCTCCTGTCATGTGCTTGGAACAACCACTATCGAGATACCAAGTGTTGTTCCCCCTCACTCCAACCTGCAAAAATCAACTAGTTGTTAGTTGAAGGAACCCCATCTTTCGTGGGTTCCTGTTCTTGACTAGGATTTGTTTTGACAACCCATTTTTTCTTACTTATTGTCACATTTTTCCCAATCATCTCAGATTTTAGTTGACATTGATTTATGTAATGACCTACCTTGCCACAATACATACAGAACTTATCACTAGGTAGATCAACATATTTCTTTGTCTTGTTCCTTTTCTTGTAGTTTTCAAAACCAAGACCTTCCTTCCTTTGGTCTGTGGTTTCTCAATCCACTTAGGAACTTTCATGATTTTGCCTCTGTTCCTTGCGACAACCAGTTCCTTTTTAAGACTACAGATCTGTTCCTTTAAAATAATTTTCTCTTTA
Source organism: Beta vulgaris subsp. vulgaris (assembly GCF_026745355.1). Classification (NCBI taxonomy): domain Eukaryota; kingdom Viridiplantae; phylum Streptophyta; class Magnoliopsida; order Caryophyllales; family Amaranthaceae; genus Beta; species Beta vulgaris. The sequence continues at coordinate 45,359,405 of NC_079206.1, read as the reverse complement.
TTTATTTTTTCAATCTCAGATCTGTATCCTTTCAAAGGGGTTGATCTTATATCAAAGGAACTCAGAACAGGGACAAATTCCTTCAAGTGTGAAATCTCTAAATTAATTAGATAATTTTCATTTTTCAAACTTCATAAATTCTTTGATTTTTAAGTTTTTATCAAAAAATCAAAAAATCTAGTTTCACATCGTTCTCATTTTCTTAAGCCATTCTATGTGTTCCTTGCAAACCTTTAAGGCTTGTTCCGTTTGTTTCACGTTTTTCACGTTTTTTCACGTTCATCTCTACATTCAAGATTGCATCATAAAGAAGATCATATATTTCAGTCCTAGTTTTACCATCTAGTTCTGACTCAAGTCCATGTTGACTTACCTCAATTTTTTTTTCATCTTCTTCTTCGTCAGTGTTTGCCATGAGGCAAAGGTTTGTTGTTTCTTCAGTTGGTTGTTCCTCTTCTTCTTCCGTCTCTGAATCTCCCCAAGCAGCTATCATAGCTTTGCGCACATTTGCCTTAGAGAAAGGTGCTTTTGATTCTTTGTTCCTTTCAGCAAAGCGTTCCTTGTTCCTTTCTTTGGTTTTGTCATTTTCCCAAAGAGGACATTCCTTGATGAAGTGATCTGTACTTCCACATTTATGACAAGCAGCTTTGTTAGAAAATTTCTTAGTTTTACCTTTGAAGTTTCCATTCTTCATGTTCCTGTACATCTTTCGAAATTTTCGAACCATGAGGGCTGCTTCTTCTTCTTCAGAGTCCGAATCATCTTCATCATCTGCTTTGAGAGCAATTGATTTTGATTTGGAGCTTTCACCATATTCAGTATCAAGGTGAAGCTCATGAGTCATAAGTGACCCTGCCAGCTGTTCTAAGTTGAACTTAGTGAAGTCTTTTGTTTCTTGAAGAGCAGTGACTTTAGCCATCCATCTGTCCTTAGGAAGACTCCTAAGAACCTTTCGAACCTGTTCCTCAGATGAAATAAACTTTCCAAGAGAAGCCAACTCATTTATAATGTTAGTAAAACGAGTAAACATGTCTCGGATGCTTTCTTTGGATTTCATGCAGAACAGTTCATATTGATTCATAAGTAAGTCAATTTTCGATCTTTTAACTTCATTAGTTCCTTCGTGGGTTACTTCTAGTAAATCCCATATTTGCTTTGCGGATTTGCATCCCATGATTCTATTATGCTCATGGGGTCCAAGTCCACAATGCAATAATTTAATAGCCATGGCATTTACTTCGATTTTTTCAAAATCAGATTTGTCATAATCAGAGAGGGGTTTAAGAGTTACCTCATTTTTGTCATTTGTAGTTGTGACTTCGAAATCACCAACTTCAATGACTCTCCATACCTGATAGTTTTCAGCTTTGATAAATATCTCCATGCGGTTCTTCCAATAGTTGTAGTACTTCCCATTGAACATAGGAGGCCTTTGAGTGGAATAACCTTCTTCAAGTTTCTCGGTGGTATTCATTGTTCCTTGGATCTTTTCTCAATAGGGTTTCCTATCTTACGTGAGTTCTAGCTCTGATACCAATTGTTAGTTCCCTAGGAACACTACAAGAGTGGGGGTGAATTGTAGGTGTAGAAATAAACGTAACTTTTTGCGGAAATTAAAGCTTAAACGAATAAACAAGCTAAAGGAACACAAGGGATTTTTACGAGGAAAAACTTCTTGGCCCAACAAGAAGAAACAACCTCGACCACTAGGGATTTTAAACTCAAAACTTTCACTAATTAGGCCAAACAACTTTGTTACAACCTAATTCTAACTCGAGCCACACCTTGAGTTCCTAAACTCAAGTTCCTGAGCCACTGTTCCCTTAACAGCAGTTCCTCTCAACTTCACTCGAAGTTTTCTCACACATACAAGCTTCACTCAAGCCTCTCTCTTACAGAACTTCACTCAAAGTTCCCTTACCCCAAAAACCAAAATACAATTGATCGAAATAAGCTTAGTGGAATTAGAGTAAGAAGGCAAAGAACAAATGGCTATTATGAGAGAATGAAGGCACTGACGCTTAATAAGTTAAACTCACTTAATTACTTAGTCAGACACAATTTGGAACTTATCTAGACTTCTATATTTATAGTGTTAATCATGAAGAACGTGGGATTAAAACTAGAGAACATGTTTAGTCCATTAACCCATGATGTTCCTTCCCCTAAGGAACACGTTTTACATCATGTCCCATGATCCCATGAACTACAAATGAACGTGGATATTTTTCAACCATTACTCCTAAGTAATAGGAGTTCCTTGAGCTTTATCCGAAAATCAGTTTTATAAAACTCTTTTTATCTTTAAAACTGAATTTTTAATCTTTAAGAAAATAATATCTTCTAAATAAAATCTTTCTAACAACCGGATATTTATTTTCTTATTTTCTGAAAAATAAAATCTTTTTCTTAAACAGATTTTCTTTTTAAAACTGATTTTATCATTTGAAATTAGATATAACTAATTTCCTATAATTTAGGCATGACTTACTCAAATATCTTTTTAACCGTTACAATATTTATACGCCTAAGTCTAGTTCCTTTTATTAACTAAGTTCCTTTAACATATACGCTTAGTGCCACGTAGTTTGTTCCTTACAAAGGAACAAACTCTCATTCTCAAATAGACTGCCACAGTTCCTTACCATTCTTTCTTTGTTCCTTTACATTGGAACTAGAAAATAAAACGCCTAGCTTCTATTCTTCTTGATCCAATGCTTGCTCCAGTATCAACATAGAAACTTCTTTAATTAGCCTTTGAAATCCTCTCTTGACTTCTTCCTTGACTTCGTATTCTCCCACTTCCTTTTATTGATACCTTAAACACCATGCACTTAAATAACTCATTAGTTCACTACTTAGTTTGTTCCTTTGTTTCTTTGTCATTATCAAAACTACGGTTCAACAAGTACTTTGTATTGCTACTATTATTCTTTACATTTCACATTACAAAAGCACCTAGCCTAAGTTGTAGCTCCTACAAAATATAGTGAATTGGTGGACTCATAGCCACCCGCGGTTTTTAACCCTTATTCACAGGGTTTTCTGCATCACCATCTTTGGTGTCTTGTGTTTATTCTTTATTTACTTTCTTCGCAGCTAGTTTATTCTCTTTGTGCTAGCTGTGCGTTGCTCGTAGCTGTAGATCCTCAGCTAAGTTTTGCCTGTGCAGAATTTAGCATAAACAATTAACATCATTGAATAATTCACGAAATAGAAGTAAACTACATAACCAAAGATGAAATGAAATATGAAAGAGCTAACTAATATAAAAGTATACTTGATATATAAATCCAAATTTGCAGTACATGAAATGATCTTAGGCACAAGGATGCAGCGAAGTTTCGAATATAAAACACTTACTATCTTTTTATCCTCACCCCTAATCATCTACTGATTGGTTTTTGAGGGGTTAAAATTCCTGTGTATGTTGCCAACTTGAACAGCTTTACTTTGTGAGGAGTCATTCAAATTGAATCTACTAATCTAACTTTTGGCTGGTTCGCTGATTTTCATCCCACGTGATTATTTTCAGATAAACTTTGTTTTGGGGTTAGCTTTTCAAAATCATTAAACTCTTCTTTTTCTTACATAAAATAGACCAAGAATAGATTGATGATGGCAATATAAAATTCCGGATTTTTTTTGAGAAAGTACTCCAAAAGATGGGAGTATTTGATAAAGAATATGTATAGGATAATATTTTCTTATCGGTTTAGGATATAATTGTATAATTACTATATAATTCGGATTGGTTAGGATTTCATTAGCAAAACTTAACCATAATTACATTCCATAACCATAATCGTAATCATGAAACATAATCATAAGCAAAACATAACCATAATAAATGCTCATAACATAATCATAATCATACTTTTGTAGCATCATGGGTATTCCATGAAATTTGTTCACATCAGCAGTAATCATAATATTCATAAAAGCATTTCAAATCCCACAATCCGTTTAATCTCAACGTAATGCAAGAAATCATAAAACATGTTCAGAAAAGGATTTGTGGGTGCCAGGAGTATATACATTTGGAAACATGAGGATTTCATAGAACATGTTTTCATAAAATAACGTTTCGTTTTCTTTATAAGTGTATTTCAAAGATCATTTTGTTATGATTACGATTACGATGATGTGTTATGATTATGATTACAATTATGTAATGTAATAGTGGTGTATAAAAGTAATGAAACATGATAAAGTCAAGTGAAATATGGTTCTTGGCAGTAGTTTACGGGCACCACAAGTGTCACCTATGTCGTGAACGCCCAATGGAGTTATGATTACGGGGACCGCAAGTGTCACTTATGTTGTGATCGCCCAACTGAGTTATGATACGGGCGCCGCAAGTGTCACCTATGGTGTGACCGCCCGACGGAGTTATGATACGGGCACTGCAAGTGTCACTTATGGTGTGACCGTCCAACGAATTAATTATACTGGCCAAGTTACCAATAAGATTAAGTAAGAAGAAAAGTATGAATAAGCTTATGATATCTTTATGAAATAATTCGATCGATTTATGAAATGGTTTATGTTATTCTTCCCTCTATTAAGCGCGTGCTCTTACAAAAGCTTGGATGTTAATGAAGTTATCAATATGAGTTGCATTATGGTTACAATATGGGTTGCAGTGTTGATAGTAAGTCATTTGTATTGTTATGAGACTTCTAATAAGATATTGAAGCAACCATGTTTATAGAATGAAATCAGTTTATCTTGAATTCCTGATACGGAGAGTATCACAAAGTAACACATTAAGTGCTGCTAGAAAGGAATAAAGACAGTTATGTGCTTTCTCCATGTTAATAGTGAAATGTATAATGTGAATGAATGAGAGAATAAAGATGGTTAAATGTATGCATCAATGTGAATTTTTTTTTTTGATAGGCAAGGTAAGTTATTATTGCATCAAAACAAACCAATGTGATCATTCTAGAGACATGCCTCTAGATGAGGGGCAATACCAGCAGGCTACACAGCCTAAAGCTATCTCTCTTTAAGAGCTACAAACATCTATGATCACTATGGCTAATTTTCTTAGGTATAATACTATAAATTCTATTATATACATTGTATTTAATGCTATAGATGACAGTATCTATACACTTCACCTGACTGTTCCAGAGGGCATTATTCCTCTCTCTCCAGATGTGATAAATGGTGCTCATGATGGCAGCATACAAAACACTTCTTTTGAACTTACTCTGATTCTTCATGTGCATACATCTTATCATGAAATTGTAATTAAGATGAGTATCATGCATTCCCAGCCACTGAAGCATGAATGCTCATGATGCATCTCTTACTGAAGTAGCAGTTGAAGAATAAATGCATATGGGTTTCAATGTCATCTGCACAAAGGAGACAACAGCTATCCTGAGTGATGCCCATTTTCAGTAGCATATCCTTTGTATTCAACCTTCCTTGCATCACCAACCACATTATGAACCAATGCTTAGGTTGTCCAAGTCTACACCAGACCATCTTTGCCCAATACACCTCTCTATTTGTAGGAACCATATGCTGGTAGCTCAATTTTATTGAATATTGAGGCAAGTTAGCTAGTTGAGCCTCAGTTAGATGGCTTTTCATGATATATTTCACTTTCCAAATTGCTCTCCAGTACCAACTATCATACACCTTTGGAGAGTAATCCCACCAGTTTTGCTCTTTCAGATAAATGGAATGGATCCATTTAACCCATATATTATCTTTTTTTGTTGCAATCATCCAGACATGCTTCCCCATGGGTGCCAAATTCCACATCTGGCCATTTATTATACCCATGCCTCCTACTCTTTTTGTTATACATATGTTCTTCCATGCAACTTTCCTAGGGCACCTAGACTCTACTGTACCACTCCAAAGGAAACTTCAGTGGATGCTATTGATATGTTTAAGAACAAGTCTGGGCAATATCATGATCTGAGCCCAATAGATTTTTAGTGTCATCAACACATAATTGACCAAGCTTAGCCTCTCAACAAAGGACATGTTTCTTGAACTCCACACCTTGATTCTTGCACACATTCTTTCCACTATTTTTTCACATCCAGCTGCAGATATTCTCTTAGAACATATAGGAATGCCTAAGTATCTGAATGGAAATGAACCTTTTGTGAACCCTGTCATGTCAAGTATCCTTTGTACTTCTGAAGTGTGCATACCATAGCAGAATATAGCAGTTTTTGAAGGGCTAGCTTGTAGTCCTGTTGTGTACTTGTGTCTAAGAAAAGTTTAAAACCTTGCATCATCATGTGCACTGACTTGTACTCACCTTTGCAGCATAATATTATGTCATCAGTAAAACAAAGGTGACTCAGCTTTGTTTCTCTACATCTGGGGTGGAATTTGAAGCCTTCTTTCTCCCCTACCTTCCTCAGAATTCTAGATAAGTATTCAATACAAATTACAAACAGCAGAGCTGAGAAAGGGTCACCTTGCCTCAGGCCTCTTTTACCTTCAAAAAAATCCATGGAGAGAACAATTTATAGCTAAGGAGAACCTTGGGGGTCCTAACACAGGCCATGATAAGCTTGACAAAAGGCTCTGGAAACTATATACCCACTAGCATTTCTTCTAGAAAGTCCCACTCAACTGTATCATAAGCCTTTTGTAAGTCAAGCTTAATGATATGTTCTGCCAAGGACTTCTTCCTTTCATACCCTTTTACTAAGTCTTGGCATACCATGATATTATGTGCTATGAATCTATTTCGCACAAAGGCTCCTTGGTTCTGAGGTACAATATCAGGCAGTATGCTACTAAGTCTGGCACATAACACTTTTGAAATGCACTTGTAGATTGTATTACAACAAGATATGGGCCTAAAATCTTTAACACTTTCAGCACATTTGCCTTTAGGTATGAGGGTGATACTGGTAGCATTTATTTCTTTCATGAGCCTCCCTATATTAAGGAAATCCAGCATAGCATTGCAAACCTCATCACCTACTATCTCCCATGCACCTTTGAAAAAGGAACTACCAAAACCATCAGGTCCAGGGCCTTCCCTCCATCAATTGCCCACATTGCAGCTTTGATCTCCACGTTTGTATATGTAGCATTTAGTTGACCCTTCATCACAACATCTAGCATGGGCCCATTATCTACCACTGATTGCTTGAGTTTTGTTCTAGTGTGCATTTTGGAACCAAGAAACACTTTATGCACCTGAGCTGGTTCAATAGACCAGTTTCCATGCATGTCTTTTATGGAAAAAATGGAATTCTGAATGTGTCTTTGCTTGATTGTTTCATGAAAGAAACCAGTGTTCTCATCCCCCTCCTTACGCCATTCACTTTTAGCTTTTTGAGCTAAAAGTTGCATATATGTCTTATGAGCTCTTAAGTACTCAGCCTGAGCCTCACTCTCCCTATTAGCAATGTCTTCGCGAAAAATTGGAAAAAGGTTCTAGAGAGAGAAACTCTCTCCTCTCTCTAAACCAATGGAACAGTAACCTCCATTGGAACAGTAACCTTCATTGTTTTTCTTCATTGTTTCTCTAGTTTTCTTCTCCACAATTTTGTGGTTGCCATGGCAAGGACTGGAGAGCTCCGGTGAAGAAAGGTCAAAACCAGATGAAGTAGAAGGGCCCATCTTCTGGAAAGAGTAATCAGAAAATGAAATCGGTAGATGCTTTGATAGGAGTTTCGGCGCTGGATATTGATAATGAAACTGAGATTATCCAGGAGGAGATTTTATCACCTCGTGCTTCCTTACAAGAGTTGCATAAACAACCTGAGGTTCGTGTATAGTTTTCGGATTGGTTGGAAACGATTCATCGTTTTGAAGCTAATCAAGCTCCGGACCAGAGTAGAAGAATGGTTAGAATGGAAGGTATTGCTCCTTTACCTATACTTTTTTCTCCTGAATCGGTTGAAAATGAGGTATTAAGTGCTGAAAATACTTCAAAGAAGCTTGTTAGGATTGAGATGAGTGACATTCAGCCTGAACAGGATTTCTGAAATTCTGCTATTTACAAGTTACATTGTAGGTGCAAACCCTCATGTTCAGGTAGTAGAAGGTTTTGTAAGGCGTATATGGAGGAATTTTGGGGTGGATAAGGTTACAATGGTCAAGAAAGGGATCTATATAGTGCGTTTTACCACAGTTGAAAGAAGGGATCAAGTGTTATCAGGAAACCCTGTGTTTTTTGATAACAAGCCTGTAATGGTGAAAGCTTGGGATTCTACTATTGATTTTGTGAAGGAGGATGTGAGAGTTTTGCCTATTTGGGTTCAACTGTCATTGAACTTCAAATATTGGGGGGAAAATTGCCTGTTTAGGATTGCTAGTTAGGTGGGGAAGCCTATAAAAACTGACCAGGCAACAGCTAGAAGGGATAAGCTGCAGTATGCTCGAGTAATGCTAGAAGTGAAGGTGGATCAGGAATTTCCAGACTCTATTGAGTTCATTAATGAGTGTGATGTTATAGAGAAGGTTGGTATTTTCTATGAATGGAAACCAGTGCTCTGTAAATTGTGCAATACTATGGGTCATGCTCAAGAGTAGTGCCAAAAGCCTGTGGTGAGGACTGAATGGAGGAAGAAGGAGGTCAGACCTCAAACAGACAATGTGATCTCTGTTAAAGGCAGAAATCATCCACTAGAGACTAATGTGTAGTTTCAACCTGTTAAACGGCCAGCTAGAAGAAGTTTAAGTGTAGCTCCTGGTCCAGTAGTGAATAATGGGTTTGAGGTTTTGGTTTCACAAACACGGGATACTGAAGGTGCTGAAGAAGCAGTTTGTTTATTAAATGGGGCTAAACAGGAGGATGAAGGGGGTGGACAGCCCCCTGAATCTCATGGATAGAATCATTGTATGGAATGTAAGGGGGCTCAACAGCCTAGCCAAGCAGAAGGATGTTAAGAAGTTTCTTGGCATGAAGGATGTTGGGCTGGTGAGTCTCCTTGAAACAAAGGTGAAGGTAATCAATATGGGTAGCCTTTACCAAAATGTTTTCAGAGGTTGGTGCTTTTCATCAAACTCTTCTTTCCATAGAGGAGGAAGGATTGTTGTTGCTTGGAACCCTAAGACTTTCCAGGTTGATATTTTGCTTGTTTCAAGTCAGCTTATGCATTGCAGCATCACTGATCCTGCTGGCAAGAAGTTTTTTTGTACCTTCTTATATGCATTTAATGATGCACATGGAAAAGGTGAAGCTTGGGCTGATTTGGAAAAGCTAGTTACATGTGTAGTGGTCCATAGATTATTCTAGGGGACTTTAACTGTGTTATGAGCAATGAAGAGAGGATTGGAGCTAGGGTTAATAACAGGATATGGATGATCTAAGAAGATGTATAAGGAATTGTGGGACGCAGGATTTAACTAGCACTGGTAACTTATACACCTGGAATAATAAACAGGGAGGAGATAGCAGGGTGTACTCTAAGTTGGACAGGGCTATGGTGAATGATGAATGGTATAGGATGTTTCCTACATCTGCAGCTCACTTTATGCCTGAGGGTATGTTTGATCACTCTCCTATTGTAATTAATGTATATCCTGTCAGAGAGAACAATAGGAGACCCTTCAAATATTTTACAATGTGGAGATCTGCTAGCAGCTTTCTTCAGATTATTCAAGAGGGGTGGACTCAAGATGTTGAAGGCACACCCATGTATAGAGTGGTGAAAAAGATAAAAGAAGTAAAGCATAGGCTTAAAAAGCTGAACCAAGAGGGGTTTTCTGACATACAAAGTCAGGAAATCAAGGCTTTACTGCACCTACAAGAGTGTCAAGAGCAACTGAAGGAGAATCCAGGTGATAGGGCTCTTAGTGAGGCTGAAAGGAAGGCTGGTGCAGAGTATAGAGTAAAACACCACCAATATGTGTATTTCCTGGCTCAGAAGGCAAAGTTGGCTTGGTGTAAGGAGGGGGATGAAAACTCTTCATTGTTTCATAATGCTATTAAAGCTAGAAGGCTAAAGAGCACTGTTTATGCAATTCATAATAGTAGAGGTGAGTGGCAGGAGGGGGTAGAGAAGGTCTCTCAAACTTTTCTTGAGTATTATAAAGATCTCCTTGGTACAAGCCTGCAAAACAGGACTGGGGTTAAAAGCTGAGATCATTGATATGGGTCATAAGCTTCATGATGATCACATTGCCCTGTTGAATAGGCCTTATACAGCTAGTGAAGTAAAAGCAGCTCTCTTCTCTATTGCAGGAGATAAAGCTCCTGGCCCAGATGGTACGGGCTCTCATTTCTATAGAGATACATGGGATGTAATTAGTGAGGAAGTCACACAGGCTGTGCTAAACTTCTTTGAACAAGGTTGTTTGTTAAAGGAACTCAATGCCACCATTCTCACTCTAGTTCCTAAAGTGACCTGCCCTAATAATGTTAGTGAGTTTAGGCCTATAGCCTGCTGCAATGTGTTGTACAAATACATAACAAAAGTGCTTAGCAACAAATTAAGACTTATATTGCCTGATATCATTGCTAAGAATCAGGGTGCTTTTGTGCATAATAGGTTCATAATCCATAATATTATGGTTTGTCAGGACATGGTGAGAAGTTATGGAAGGAAGAATGTGAAAACTAGCTGTCTAATGAATTTAGACATGAGAAAAGCTTATGATACTATTGAGTAGGCCTTCTTGGAAAAGATGATGCACTCTTTGCTTTTCCCTCCTAAATTCATTCAACTGATCATGACTTGTGTGAGTACCCCTAGATTTTCAGTAATGATCAATGGAAGTATGCATGGGTACTTTGAATCAAAGAGGGGCTTGAGGCAGGGAGACCCTATCTCCCCTCTCCTATTTGTCATTTGTATGGAATACTTGACTAGGACATTGAAGAAAGTGGGGCAGCACCCTAGATTCAAGTATCATCCTAGATGCAAAGGTCTACATCTGAATCACTTGATGTTTGCTGATGATGTCATTCTTTGCTGTGAAGGAGATTTCTACTCTATTTATCTCATGTTGCAGGGTTTCAAGCTGTTTTCTATGTCCTCTGGACTGTGCATTAATGAGACCAAATCAGAGTTCTACACTGCTGGTATGATAGCTAGTGATGCGCAAAGATTTAAGGATGTATCTGGCTTCTCTCATGGTACTCTCCCATTTAAGTACGTAGGAGTGCCTATATATTCCAAAAAGTTGTCAGCTACTGAGTGTCAGGTGCTAGTGGAGAAAATGTCTACTAGAATAAGGATTTGGAGAAGTAGACACTTGTCTTATGCAGGGAGATTACAACTAATTAACTCTGTGCTTATGAGTATACACATGTATTGGGCTCAGGTTTTTATTCTTCCCAAGAAAGTTCTTAATGAGATCACTAGTATATGCAGAGCTTTTTTATGGTATGGGACTTACTACAGCCGTAAACCTGGTAGGGTTAAATGGGAGGACATTTGTAAACCTAAAAGTGAAGGGGGATTAGGCATTAGAGATGTCCATTTGTGGAACAAAGCTGCTATGGCTAGATATGTGTGGGCTTTGGCTACCAAGCAGGATAACTTGTGGATCAAATTGGTCCATGCTGTGTACATCAAACAGCAAAATTGGTGGGACTACAGACATCCAGTAGGGTGTAGTTGGTATTGGAAAAAAGTTTGTGAGGTGAAAGAATGTCTGAAAACAAAGGTCTCTCTACAGGACCTCACTGGAATGCAGAAGTATAGTCTCAAAAGCATATATGCAAAGCTATATGTGGAAGGTGATCATGTATATTGGGACAAATTTATTTGGAATAGGATTTCTATTCCAAAGCACAGAGCTATTGCTTGGCTGGTGATGAAAAATAGGCTAAATACATCAGATAGATTATTGAATTGTGGCCTAATAAATGATGATAAATGTCAACTGTGCTCTATAGGCAGAGAAACTCATGAACAATTATTCTTTCAATGTGATTATTCCAGGAAATGCATTGACCTACTGAGGGCTTGGCTGGGAATGGTGAGTCACCAATATGATTTTCATAGAATTGTAAGATTCTGGAGAAATAGAAGAATTTCAAGCTTTAAGAAAAAAGTTCTGGCTGATGTGCTGAAGGCTGGTGTATACTTCATCTGATGGGCAAGGAATGAGGCAGTGTGGAATCATGTTGGTTGGAGGCCTACTCAGATTGTTCAACGTGTGAAAAGTTTGATACTTCTTAGGATTAGCACTGTTATTCCTAAGAAAACTTCTATTGAGGATAGAGCTTGGTTTGAATTGCTTAAGAGCAGATAGCTGCTTGATGTAAAGATTTTGTTTGTATCTCCCTAGTTTACTTGTGGCCTAGCTTGGCTGTTTTCCCTTCCTTGTAGTATAGGGGGGCCAACCTAGTTGGTTCGCCTTCTCTTGGAAGTGGTTTAGGTTGTAACCTGTTTGGTTTAATCAATATATCTCTACTTATCTAGCAAAAAAAAAAAAAAAAAAGCAATGTCTTCATTAGAGGGGTCAGCATGCAATGCATCCTGAAGAGCTTGAAATGCCAGATAAGCTTTAGCATCCTGAGCTGCAATGTCACCAAATCTCTCTCTATTCAACTCCTTTAGCTCACCCTTGACTGCTTTCAACTTCTTAACAAGTAAGTACATTTTAGTTCCAATTTGTATCCCCTGCCAAGCCTGAGTAATAATGTCCATATACTGAGGATGTGTTTGCCACATTTTAAAGAACTTAAAAGGTTTCTTACCCCTATAACAGCTGGATAGACAAACACCACAACAGTACAATGGTCAAAATACCCCTCATTCTTGAAACACACTTCAGTATCAGGGTATTTATCATTCCATCATTGATTCACTAGAACTCTGTCAAGTTTAGAGAACACTCTAGTACTGCCCACTTGTTTATTGTTCCATATGAAAAAATTTCCACAATACTTGGCATCCTCAATTGCACATAAACTAATGCAATTCTGAAAATCCTGCATTTCCTGCAATCTGATTGCACTTCCAATCCTTTCATCTGTGTTTAACACACAATTAAAATCCCCCATGAGTATCTAGGGACCCTGAATTCTCCCATCTAACTTACTCAAGTCCTCCCATAGGGTCTTCCTCTGCCCTTTAGTATTATGAGCATAGATGAAAGAGCAATCAAACACTTCTCCATGCTTTGGTTCTATTTTACAATGAATCAGTTGACTTGAACTTCAGTGTGGACTGACCTGAAACTCCACAGGGTTCCAAGCAAGGATTATCCTTCCTCCTGGGTGATGCATACTATTTGAGGTGAAAGCCCACCCCCCAAACAACTTCAAGTATAAGGCCCTCAAATTCTGAGCCTTAACTTTTGTTTCAAGAAGACAAACTAAGCTGCATTTATTTTGTTTCCGAAAGCCTCCAATATCTCTCTATTTATTAGCCCTATTTGCCCCCCTTACATTCCAACACAACATCCTATCCATCTATGTCAGGAGGCATTCTACCTTCCTCCCCTATCTCAGCCCTTTGTCCCTCCTCCATATTCTCCTTTTCCTGCAATCTTCCATCATCTGAGACCTCCCGAGCATCCAGAGCCTGAAAAGAGTTGCTCACGGCCACTCCTGAACTCTTTTCCTTCCTATCTTGAACAGGTTGCACTACAGTAGTGCACCCACCATTTTCCTCCTGCTGCAGCCTTGCAATTGGTACCACCTTAGTGGCTTTCCGAACCAGTTATTTTTCCTCCCTTTGTGGTCTACCTTGTCTCTTCTTACAATCCTCAAATACATGACCCAGTAGATGGCAATGAGTGCACATAGTAGGTCGCCATTCATAACCAACTTTAATCACCCTCATATTACCATTCTCATCTTAAAACTTCACCACATTAGGTAATTGTTGTGATATAGCCACTTCTATTTGCACTCTAGCAAATTGCAATTTGTCCATATTGATCGTTGCCTGATCTGATTGTATAAATTTCCCAATTGCACCCACAATTTTGCTTAAACACTTGTTTCCGCAAAATTTCAGCTTAAGATTCTTAAGCTGTATCCATATAGGAACAACTTTTATCTCATTCTTGAAATCAATAATGTCTTTGTGCCATGTTTACACAATGTGGGTCTATTTTCAGCCAGAATTTTATCACGATTTTTCAGAGAAGTAAATCGGACAATGAATACACCATGATCATTGCTAGCTATATTATCAATTCCCATATTCTTCCATATTCGTCTAAAGAAACCATCAATTACTGTTAATGGTGGATTCGCACCAATTACATAGCATACAATTGACGAATTTCAATAATCCACTTCATCTTGAATGTCATCCATCACTATTTGCACTACATCACCATTCAATCCACTAACATTACTATCATGTTTCAAGATTGGGATTACCTGATTATTCTCCATGGGCGATTGTCCAGTTTTCATCACCGATAGCCATGATGAAAAGGTACGATGATCTTCCATCCGATTCTTCATCGCTGCAATTGAAGCTATAGGGGTGAGTATTTCACCTTCCTCTTCTGAATCATCCGATTCCACCACCATCTCTGAAACCCTCAAAAGTTCATCCATGGGTTTCGTCTTCTTTGCCATCGAATAAGAGACAGGGCCTTTTTGTTTATCCACCAAGATTGAATTTGCAGAAGAATTTGAGCTTTTGGCTTTTCTTGCCATGGCGCCAAGCACAGGATAAGGTATCCTACGCCGAGAGAAAAGTCGAGAGAGCGAAAATTCTTTTACCATGCATGGATCATCAATGTGAATGTTGCTATGTTATTGTGATGTGGTTATGAAAGATGAGAACGTGTTGGCTACGTGAGAGTCCTAGACACCAAAGCATGTATTAATGTTTTATGGGTTAGTATACTCACCGTTGTGCTGATATGTGTATCAATGTTTTGTTTTGTCACTACTGTGTCCTTTCACTTGGTAGGTGGTAGTGTTATAATAGTTACATGTTGTAGTTCTGGAGCATCTCTTCCAAGATAAAAAAAAAAGTTATATGTTAGTTCCACAACACTTATTTGTATATTTTAGAGGTGAGGACGTTCCACTGTGTAATAGATAATAATAATAATGTTTTAGTTTTTAATTCTGTTTCTGGATGAGTGACATTGGTCCTAATTCGCTTTTGCTGCTAAAGCGTTGAGTTCTGATTATAGAAAGGTTTTTGTATTAAAATTATACCAAGTTTTTCAGACATTTCCTCATTTTGGGTTATTAGAGTAAAGTGAATGTATGATAAGGTTTAATGTCACCTTGTATTTTCCTTAAGTGGAGAGTACGCTGGTAATACGCCAACTAAGATAGGTCTTCCGTCGATAATCTTCTTAGTTAACTTAATAGCGATGTATGAAAGTCGGGGTGTTACAGAGTGGTATCAAAGCTGAGGTTAAATTCAAGTACGCTATGATCTCCCTATCGTAGTGTAAAGGTTTTGAATAGGTTTAATGGATTAGCCAAAAAGTTAGGTATAAATGAACTAAGCCGTTTAAGAGCTCGCACTTTTGTGTGTGTAATGTGAATATGTTTACCGAAGAGGTGGTACCTACGATTCCTTATGTTAGTTAACTCTGAATGTGTACGTTGTGCAACATATTAGCTCGTGTTTATTTATGATATGCGTTTACTTGAAGTATATGTTTTACAATACGTATATGATTTGAATAATCAAAAGGTCTTCAAACGACATCTCACTAAATTAGTTAGTTGGAATTCGTTACCAAAAGATTAACCCTTTTTGTCTTCTTTGATCCTCAATTTCGCGAGTCGAGTTGAAGTAGAGATACAAAAGATGATAGCTGAATGGAGGCCGGATATCTAATGAAGCCATGAAGCTCAGATCTTGGTTTTTGTTTATATAAATTTGACTTTTGTTTCCTCGACTAACTTATTTCAAGTTTCGAGGATGAAACTTTTTCATAAGGGTGGTAGGATGTAATACCCCGATTTTTAAAGCATTTATTTAGCGTTAATTATAATTATTAAATTCGTTATATTTCAAGTATTGCTATTTTAGTTGGGTTATGGCGGATATTCTTACTTTAGTTGGGTTAGGATGTGAATATTTGTCTTTTTCGTGTTTGTAATATATTTACTTATATAATTTTATATATTAAATGTATTTATTTGGGGTTCAGTTATTTAAAAAAATTGTTGTGTATTATTTACCCAAAATAAGAAACTGAGTTGTTGCATTTTATCGCATTAGGTCGGTTCCCGTTCCCTTTTGTTTCATATGTGGGTTTGGTGTAAGAGCTCAAAACACCCCCTATCGGTTTAATGAGGAGATTAAACACTCCTCTAATTTTCTTCTCTCTCATAATTTTTCACTCAAAAAACCCTCCAAACTCCATTTATTTTTCTCTTTGATAAGTCATATTTATATATATAGTTTTTAGTTGTATTTAGGTTGCATTTAGAGCATTTAATTTCATATTTAGGTATATTGTTGCATTATATTCTTAAGTTATGCTTTTATACTCTTGTTTGGTATGTTTTCTTATTTTTGATGAATTTCAGGCATTGAAGACGTATTTGGAGTATGATTAGATAAACTTGAGGATTAGGAGCACTTGAGAGGAAGCTACAATGCATAAGGATCATCATAGATATTTTATAGTACGAGTTTGAGCGAAAATGAAGCGGAAAATCATTAGAAGAAATATGAAAAAAGAGTCACGTCTATTCTTCTAACCATAACTTTTGATGTGCTTAATTAAATCGAGTAGTTCTAGCATATTTGGAAACTAGACTTGAAGATCTTTCCAACTATAGGTGGTACGCCTCGAGAAAACTTTTGGTTAAGGAGTTATGCCTTTCGGAAGATTGCACAGTTTCTGCTGGAATCTGCCACCCGTACGCGCAGATAATTAATCCGCCCATTAACGATTTATTTAAGACATTCCTTATCTTGTAAATTACATTCCTAGTCATGTTAGATTATTGAATATTATTTAGGTTAGGTTTTCATATTTTCTCTATCCTCCTCGCTTTTACACGTTATTTTCATCTTCTTGGTTTTAGTTTAGTTTTCTCATGTCTTTCTCTCTAGTTTTTAGTTGTAAACCCTAGTTTTATTCTTCTTCAATAATTCATGAGTTTCATTAGTTTCTTTCCTTGATCTATTTTATTATGCTTTTTTGTATAGATTTAGATTTCATTATTTTTTTTCATGATAAAGTAGTTTTTATTTCTAGGGTTTGGGAATCCACGTTTATATGATATGATTATTGATTGATATTTATTCATGATTTGATTAGTATTTATTTCTCTAATTGATTAGTGTTTTTATTGTTAATCTTGTAATCTGATCAATTGTCTAATTAGATATTGTTAATATCGAGTCATAGATCGAGAGATAGTACTCTTTAGAGGCTTACCTACAATTAGCAAATCTGATTATGTTGAGCGACCGTACTAACATATGTTGATTTGAGAGCATTAGGACCCGATCGTAGGATTAACCTATGCTCTAGACATCTGATTAATTGTACTATTGATGATATTTTGATATATTATAGTTATAAACATGGTGAACCATTACCCTAGATCCCTTTTAGTGTAATTTTCATAATTTTAATTAGTTTAGAACTTTAATTCAAATATTTGTGATCTTGTTTAGTTTCTCTATACCTTAGAAACTAGATTAAAACGACCATCTCTCTGTGGATTCGACCCTACATACCCTACTACATTGTTAGAAGGTTTTGCAGGAATTATTTTTGACAGGTGTACGACAACCTATCACTCTCACCCTCCGAAGATACCCCAAACCCCCCAACTCCCCCGCACCTCTCTCCTCGGAGCTTCGCCTCCCTGCTCGGCGACATCCAAGCTTGTCAGACCTTCCCCCCTCCCCCACCACGTGTGGTGCTGTTGCTTTAGCTCTGCTCGTGTCCTCTCTCGGTGTTGTGTGTGGTTGTAGCTCGTGCCGCTGTTGGGTGTGTCGCGTTGATGCTGCTCGCCGCCGCCACCCCCTTCCCTTCTTGTTGTTCCTGCTGTTGGTGGTCGTTGACGCTGCACGGTGGTGATGTTACCTTCACCTTCATCCTTGTGTTGATGCATTAGTTTGGTACTACCCCTATATCTTCCTCTAATTTTACTACAATCATCTTTGTAGTTGCAAAGTTAGAAAGCATCACATGGTTTATTTCTACAATTTATGGCTGGATGAAATATGAAGATGTTGGTGTTAGACAAATTGTTTAATTCCATGGTGATTGAAACCTTTGCTTAGTATTATTTAGTTAATTGAGAATTTTAAACATAGACTTTTTTTTTTCATTGAGTGACACTTTAAGATGTATAAAGTATAACCTCATGTCATGGTTTCAAGTTAAATTTCATTCAGGCTTAACATCTGTTTTGATTATGTGCTTATCATTATTTAACTATCAAGTTATGAAAGTTAAGTTTTAGTTATGAACCACTGACCTTATTATGAACTTAAATCATACTCCAACAACTCCAAAACCCAATTTATAAAAGGACATAAATATTCCATGTTTTGCAAGGCTTTCTCTAGTGGTTTGTTCGTTAGAACTTATATTAGATGAGCATAAAAAATATGGCCCAAGTTTCTTAGGAATAACGGTCATAACAAACGCCATATTGTCAATCAACTGGTAATGAATCTTAGGATCGTTAAAAATGTGACTGATAAAGTAGATAGGTTGTTGCTTTTTCTTATTTTCCACCAACAATACTATTGCCACCGTTTTAGATGAGGCATATATGTATAACTGCAATAAATTACCCGTTCTGATAGTTTGTCTACCAAATTTTGTTAAGTGGCTCTGGCATTGCGTAGGCTCAAAGGCATTGCTTTGTAATTGTAAACCCCACGATCTAATGATAGACCGAGAACCATCCATGAAATTCAACAAAGAGCATTCGCTAGCAGAGTCTATTAGTTGTAAATTATAGGTAGAGGATAGCTGCCCTTGGGCCATGCACGGTTTAGTTATTATCAACCATCACTGCGATGGCGAGCCATTCACAGTAATCACATGGCTCAATGAAATTGGTGGCCAACAATTTATCAACTTCTTGTTTGATAGTTTTATTATTTTCAGTTGAGAAATTTCTTTTTCTTTTGCTTCACTGGTGGGAGTGCGATGTTATAATTTAGACGATAAAGCATCACAAACTTGTCGATTCCTAGCATCTCATCTGTAGAGAAGGAGAAAATGTCCGCATTTTCTAGTAAGCAAACTCGTTATATTGACCATGACCTTTGGGTCCATGTCGATCCCCACCGCAACTGTTCTAGCCAAATCCTCTCCCAACATTTCTTGCCTTGAATCACCATTAGACTTAGGCCTAGGCAAGTCGTCCTCCTATGAGGTCTTATTATTCGTCAAAGCCTACTTCTTCGCCCTCTTCTCTTCTATTCTCTTCTCTGGTGGTGAACTTATGTCCTTAACAGGAATTCTTCTCTAAGTAACAGGTTTTGTCGTCTTTTCATTTTCTTTCAACTTTAATGTCGTACAAATGGTCACGTGATATGTTGATACAACTCTTATGACGTCATGGATGCAAGGACACTCGATAATAGCATTGCATGCCTCGGGCACATCAACCTCTAAAAACTCCACCCAAAATTTCTGGTTGTCTCATTCTCACCAATTTTGACTGGTAGCTTAACCATTCTAAGTGAACACCAAAGGGCCGTCGTGGGGGAAGCCAACAACCTTGGCGTCCTGAACCGTGAATGACATGGTAGACATGGCTATTAGGTAGTACTATTGAGTTAGAATATCTAACCCTTGTCGACATGTATAGTTGTGATGAGTTTGAATCAGGAGAAGATTCCCTTATTTAGCCTATTAGGTGGCCGCCAAGAATCGTGACGGACCACTCATAAACCTAATCTGAATCGTTGTATAATGATTGTGTCATAGTATCATGTTAGCGGACATGGTGCAGATGTATCCGCTATAAGAGAGTTGATACCCATAGAAATGCTTTTGTAGTTAAACGAAACGGCAAGGTGACTAAAGATTTGTATCCCTCGGTTATACTACCCCCGTTCTTTTTTCTATTTGCAACAATAAAATTTTCACGCTTGCCAATGCGCAACTTAACTATAATATCTTTAATTACTTTCTAATAACAAATGTACAAATTAGATATTTTAAAATTATAAATCGATATTAATTTAACAAAATCACGCACAATTATATTCTTCCTTACGTAAAAATCATAAGAGATGGTGAAAGAGTAATCAGTGTATAGTATAAAATTCTCATTATTACAATAAAAAAAGAATGAAGAAAGTAGAAACTACATATGGTCCCACTAAAAATATAAATTACAGGTTATAATGGCCCCACATCAAGAGGAAAAAAATATTAGGGTAAGTTCATCAATCGGTCCAACGACACTACCTACTCATTTGCTGGATAATAATTAGTTAATAACAACTATCGACTATAAATAGGAACTCCCCTACTGGAGCAAAGAACATCACCAAAGTTTGTTCTAATCTTCTTTCTTTTCTAAGCCTTCTTTGTTCTCTTAAAAGAACATAAGAAAAAATGGCCTTGCTTTATTCAGCTCCATGCTATAGTCTAGCTTCTGCTAGTAAGCTTAAGCTAAAGAATCCTAATAACTTGCTCTCAAAAACTAACTCAAGCACAAATGTGCATTTGAGAGGCTTACCAAGTTATGGAAATGGAAATGTTTATTGTTCACTCATTCCTAAAATAGTAAAAACAGGAGTTAAAATTGTTGAGGCACCCGTTGTTTCCCTCATTGACGGTCTTCAACCTGCTATTTTCACCCCACCTGAAGGCGATTTAAAAAAGGAGGATTTCCCTCCTGATTTCCTCTTTGGTGCCTCTACTTCCGCTCTTCAGGTCTCTCTACCTCTTTCTTTCTCTATATCTTTTAAGTATGATAACTTAACATGGCCGCCATTTATTACTTATTGCTAGGTTAAATGTATGCTCGACCTCAATGGGTGATCCAAGAATTGGATCATGTGGGTTCGGAATAGTTTGAATATAAATTCCAAAATAAATTTTACTCCCTCCGTCTCAAAATATAGTTCCCATTTCTATTTTGGAAGTCAAATTTTAAAAACTTTGACCAAATATTCTTACTAGTGTATACAAAAAACATATTCATAAAGGGTCTTGTCAGATTCATCTCAATGTATAAATTCGTAATATCAACTTTTTATATTTTTTTTACTAATAAGATATAGAAGATCTTTGGAGACTGTACAAAATGAAATGGGAACTATATTTTGGGACGGAGGGAGTACTATTTTGAGTTATAATTTTTTTAAAGAAAAGAGAGATTAAACTTTCAACAATTAGAGTGAGCGGGGCTTTTATTCTTGATTACATCATTACAAAAAAAGAAATTTTTAATTAACTACTTATAATAATAAAAATTATTAATTTTTAACAAACTACATAGTTATACAAATTATAGGTATTAATTATTAAGACATTTTTCATAAATTAATTTATTAATTAAGTGTTAAAAGTTAAAACTAAAATATCAAAACTTTAACAACTAGCTAGCACAAGCATGAAATCTAGAATGATTAACTAGCAATGAATCAACACTAATAAGTTTTTTTATTCTAGTTTGAGTGACAATAAACCCTATCAAGAATTTTATTTAGAAAGTGATGTATACGATTCTTCCATTTCAAAAATTAATATTTGCACATTTAGTCTATAAATACACATATTAAAGTTTCAAAATATATGAACATTATTCATTTTAACACTCTTCTGTCTTCTCATTGCATATCGCATGTAAATATCTGATAAGTGAATCAAGTAATTAACTTAGGGAATTTTTAGTAACTAATTTTATTTAGAGAATTGGGGAAAAAAAAGATTTACTACTTGGTGGCAGAAGAGATTGATGGATAAAAAAGAAATATGAAAAGGTAAATGTAAAATAAAGAAAAAAGGAAAATAAAGAAAAAGGGAAAATAAAGAAAAAAATGGAACATAAAGAAAAAAACGCAAAGACAGACTAAAGAAATAAAACACATTATCTTTGAATTCGAACCTGCAAGGCTGCAACCAACTAAGGAGCATTAAGTGTTAAATACACTCCCCCACTAAGCTACAATGTATTTCAATAATGAATATAAATACTTAAGTTATATATATGCTATTTATTTGCCTCTTTTTTTGTTTTTACTAGTTTTCTCTGTTTTTTACCCGAATTTGCGTGAATTCAGTTGAATCCACACTGAATCTACCACTGCAGTCGACCTTAAATTGTTAACAAAGTGCCACTAAATTTTAAATGGTATGAGTACTCTTAGTATAAGTATTATTTTTATATCAGTCACCAAGCAAACTAATAAAGATATGTAGCTCATAATCTCAAGACCGTAACATCAGTTTCATTAAAGGAACTTTTGAGGTGGAAGTTCCCCTTACCGCCCTTGCTTTTAAGTGGCATTTTCTCATGCTGAGTACTGCTAATTTGACTTCCCCAAGCTCAATACAAACACGTAACATCATAATCGGCTTCCACATTTGTACACCATATATGCTCCCTCTGTCTTTCTCGTATTTCATTTTGGGTGTCTTAAAATGTTGTTTCCATTTTTCTTAATTCTACCTTTTTCGTCAAAAAAAAATAAAAATTCACTTTTTACCTTCTTTCCACCTTTTCACATGGGTTTTTGATACCCTCATTTAATGTTCCTTAACTCTCATTGGTTGGATATAATGAAAATTATTTTTTACTCTTTCTTTCCTCTTTTCACATGCCCATCAATTTAATGTTCTCATTCTTTTTCATTTTTTTATGACAATGATTCCAAAAAGAACAACTCCCCCACGCAAGTACATGATAATCATTGTTTCTTTAATTTCCGTGCCCAAAATGAAAGGAGAACTATAAAATAAGATGGAAGAAGTAATAAATTATTAAGAGAAGGTTTTCAATCAGGTTTACTTTAAGCTAATTTGTTATGCTCAATTCAGTTAATCAATGATTCATTTCAGATTTTGATGGACCCCTTCAAAATTTAATCCACAGGAATTATTCATTTATTGAATCATACTTAAAAAAAGATAGTGATTAACTTCCACATTTAGCCTTGATTAATTTTGAGCTGTATCAAAATCTAGTTTATATAAATCTCTATTATATAAGGGAAGGGGGAGCAACGGTGTCCTCTTTTGAACTGACTATTTTACCCCCCCCCTCCCTTTCTAAATTACAAAAGGAATCTCAATACCAAAATGGGGGTCAAACAAAGCCACCGGAAATTAATTTCAACAATCACTCTAGAAATCACTTATATGAGGAAACTTTACAAATCACTCATAGAATTGAGAAAATCACGCAAAATCACTTCAAATGATCAGGAAACTTTACAAAAACTAAAAATTAACTTACAAACTAAAACTAATATAAGGACGTCAATACATACAAAAACATTCACAAAATTCACTTACAAACATTGTTCTCAATAACCATTCACATTACATACTCACAAAAATTACTTATAAACACAAATCTGAGAAAAACATAAGATTTTGACAGTAATATCACACATTAGTCCATCGACGATTTGCGAACTTTCAAACAGGTACATAATTCTTTTATATCTTCAAAGTTATTTCACATTATTCGACTGTTATGTAGTTGAAAAAATGGAGATAATAGAAATTAGTTGAAAAGGCTTTATATAATTAGACTTAAATTTGATTCATTTTCATATAAAATCTGAAAACAAGATGTGTATGAAATTTGATTCAATTTTTTTTTTGAGGGGAAATTTGATTCATTTACGACACTGATGAAGAAGTTACAAATTTAGTTCTTTTTTTAAAATTCCAATATAAATTTTTGCCCAAAACTTTTGCAAAATATCCATGTTAGAATAAATTTTGAAAAACAAACAATATCAAACCTTTTTGCGAACAACTTTTGCAAAAATCCATTTTCAGAAAAAAAAAAATTTACATTAATTTGCGAAATCAGATTGTGTATGAACAATTTAAAATATCATTTCATCTATAATTGAAACTCAAAGTGTTAAAATTTAGAAAAGGAGAAAAATAAAAGCTGACCATTTTTTATGCAAAATCAGATTGTGTATGAAAAACTTAAAATTTCATTTCAAATATAATTGAAACTCAAAGTGTTAAAATTTAGAAAAGAGAAAATTAAAATGACCATTTATGCAAAATCAAATTGTGTATGAAAAATTTAAAATTTCATTTCAAATATAATTGAAATCAAAGTGTGAACATTTAAAATGATGAAAATTTTTAAATATCAATTTGTGAAATCAGAATTTAGAAGTTAGACAAGGAAAAAAAACTGAAATTGTCTTATACTTTTCGGTTACAATTTTGGGATCATAAAGAAATTACTGAAATCCATATCAAAAACTATTATAAATTACAAAAATGAATAAAACCAAAAAAAAAGAACATGAGATATTTAGTAAAGAACATCATACTGATTATAAAAGAACATGCGCATATAAGACTTGAGAAACAAAAAATATTCAAAATCACAAAAATGAATAACAACATAAAAAGAACATGAAAGAATCTTATTCACAAAATGGAGGTGAACTTAAATACTAACTTGCATTTTCAGTTTGTTTGCTACTTATTATTTAGCTAAAAATATCATCGCATGCATCGCATGCATCGCGTGCACAAAAGGCTAGTAAAGATATACGTCAAGTCTGTATCAAATTAATTTAGATTATATGTCAAAAATCACTTTTTCTAATCACTTTTTTGTGAGAACAACCATTTAAAACAAAATTGGACACACAACCACCTTTTTAATTCTTTTTTTGTTGGAAGCCACCACTTGTCAGAATCTGGTGGTTGACCTCGATTTTCTGGTGTTGACCATCATAGAACCCATTTTGTTCCAGATTCTCGACCATTTTTTCCACCTTCACGCCTTATCCCTTCTTCTGCTAACATCTCCCTCCCTCGAATATTATTGTTTTTGGAATTTCAGAATAAGGGAGGAGGAAGGGAGAAAGAGGAAAAAAGGGTGGACAGGTTGGGGGGGGGGTTAGGGGGGAGGGGGTTTTTTGTTGGGGGATATGAGGGGGATTTCTTGCGGGTTGCAAGGGGGGAGGGGGGTTTGTCGAGGGATGCGAGGAGGAAGGGAGTAGTAGAGGATGCAAGGGGGGAGGGGGTTGCCGGGGAATGCGAGGGGGAGAGATGGTTGGGGTTGTAAGGATTGAGATGGTCGTGGGGGGGTTGCCGGGGCTGGGACTACGCATGGGATAAAGCTGGGAGGGTGGGGTTGGGCGGCGACGGCTAGGGAGGCCTGGGGGTAGGGTGGCAGCACCGGGGAAAAGGCTATACGGTGGTGGTGGCGACAACAATGGTCGTTTGGTGGTAGTGATTTTCGCCATAAGAAGGTTAAAGGATGATGAATGGCGGAAATCTGAAAAAAAAAAGTTCCTATAATGGTCTGCTAGAAAAGTTGGGTCAACGACCAAATTCCGACAAGTGGTGGCTTGCCACAAAAATTAAAACAAAAAAGGTGGTTGTGTGTCCAATCTATACAAATATATTAAAAGGCGTGCGTGACAATGTATACACGCCACGTGGCACCTCTGTTACTCCACTAGAATTGTCCAATGCAACAAGATTTGAACTCGTGACCTCTTGCTATTATACATGACACAATTACCATCTCAACTAACTTCTAATCATGCTCTAAGTGCCCACGTTATTATATTTGTACCTTTTAATGCTGAGTATTCCTTAATATATTTAATGGGAATGGAAAAAAATGTATACCAAGTTCGAAAAATAGTAGCAACCCGAAGCAACGCCTGGGTCCAAATATTAGTTTTTTCTAAAAGGTGGTTTCTCACAAATAAGTGGTTGTAGAAGGTAGTTTCTGATAAATTTTCCAATTAATTTTAGAAGCCAACATATTATGAACAATAATATCATCACTCATCACAAACAAACCCATACATTAAAAAAAAAAAAGGAAAAACAATCCTCTTATATCATCTATTTGTCTAGGGAACATTCATTTACTTTATAAGAACTTTTTCCAACGTAACTTAGTATTTATTGTAAGATGATGGGCTTAATATATTATTGATTGGTAGTGCTTAATATATTATGTGATATTGTGGTAGACTGAAGGAAGAGGGGATGAAGGTGGAAGAGGAAAAAGCACATGGGATTTCATGATTCAAGCTAGCCAAGGGAAAAAGGCAGTCGACTCCTACAACCTTTTTAAGGTATAAAATAGTGATATTTTATATTCATGAAACTGTATGAAGCAATAAATTTAACCGTTTGCTGGTAATAATTACAGGAAGATGTGAAAATTTTGAAAGAAACGGGCTTGAATACATACAGGTTCTCCATTGCTTGGCCAAGGATATTGCCTAGTAAGTTGTTTATTTCGAGCCCTTCAATATTAGTCAAATAGTCACTATGACCAACAAGGCAACAACTGCTCAGCATATTTACAAATTAACAAATACATTGCAGATGGTACTCTGGAGTCTGGAGTTAACCAAGAGGGCATTGATTTTTATAACAAATTCATAGATGAATTGATCGCAAATGGTAACGTAAAGCTTAACTAGCTCGTAAGAAGTATTAATTAAGGCCTTGTTCACTTCACCTTAGCTTTTTTGTTGACAAAAAATTATTACAATTGAAGGGATATAATTGAAAACCGATTTTACGGATTGAATTTTTTTTTACTCATTAAAACTTGTTTTTCTTTAGTCATCATTTTTCTCCGTCTTATTTTTACTTTATCTTGAGTGTATCTCTCCTATGCATGACCTACTAAATTTTTAATGATTATAAAGGATCAATATAGATTAATAAGGTGAAGTGAACGAGATCTAATTATAATGTATATCGTCTGTGTACATAAAACTCACCATTCACTCCATTTTTATCAGGAATTACTCCCATCATCACTTTGTTCCATTTTGACCTACCAGTGCTTTTACAAAACCAATTCTATGGTTTCATGCGACCCAACATCGTGTATAAATCAAACTCTTGATCTTTTTAGAATTCATTACTTTGATGTAGTATTAGTACACAATGAATACTCTATTAACGTGCAATTATATACATAATAAACAATGTGGGTGTAGAGAGCACTTCAAGGAGTTTGCAGATCTTTGCTTTGAGAAGTTCGGTGACCGTGTTAAGTATTGGGGTACAATAAATGAGCCTTATGTATTTGGCTCCTATGGCTACAAGATGGGATTGCCTGGTGATCTCAAGAATGATCCTTTAGGTCCATTCATTGCTACCCATCATATTATCTTAGCTCATGCTGCTGCCGCCAAACTATACAAGGAAAAATATCAAGTAAATACTCCCTCCCTCAGTTTGATTTTGATTTTTCCATTGGGATTGTTTTATTCATTGAGCTGATATCTTGATCATAAATTTACACCAAATAAATAAATAAAAAGATACTAATGTCAGGTGTCGTTTGATTGTTTTGAACTTGTATTTCCTAAACATGAACTTACGTAATTTTTTTAGCAATGCGTAATCAAATATACTAATTGTCAAAATGATGCAACATTTCACGTTGCTTAGCTAGATTTTGATACGGGTACGTGTTCGGATTTGGGTACAGGGACAAAAAGGCAACATTTTGAAATTTTAGGAAAGAGTACGCGTACCCATACAAGATACATGATACGTGTCGTATAGTATACGGGACGGGTACGAGTACGTGACCTAGAAGAAGTACCCATGCGACATAGTTGCTTAGTTCATCCATGGCTACTCAAAATTTCCAATGTAACTAAATCATATTCCAATATGTAGAAATCTCAAGGTGGAAAAATTGGAATCTCACTCCCATGCAAATGGTATATGCCGCACTCTGCTGATCCAAAGGACTTTGCAGCTACAAAAATGCAGCTAGACTTCCAGTTGGGCTGGTAAGTACCATAGTTACTAATGCAAATACCTTTCATGTTCTTCTTTCTGTTGGTTTGTTTTACTTATTTCTTACAATCTTCAGGTACATGGATCCATTAACCCGTGGCGAATACCCTGAATCCATGAGAAAGAATGTGAAGGGACTCCCTGAGTTTACACCATCCGAGAAGGAACTAGTCAAAGACGCCTTCGATTACATTGGTATCAATTACTACACTTCCAGATACGTCAAGCATACTTGTACCGTCGATGCAATGTCTGGCGTTATCAATATCAAATACGCTGAACAGACTGGTAATTATAATCAAAATCAAAATCAAAGAGCCAAAGTAAATTGATACTCCCTTCGTTTCTTAAAGATTTTCCCTCTTTCCGTTTAACTGCGTCTCCAAAAGATCTTCCTTTTTTTACTTTATTCCTTATTTGAATTTTTTTTTTCCTCTTCTTACCCTCTCATGTCTCTATCATATGGTCCACAATTACATTATTAATTCAATTTTACTCTGTTTCTCTTTTCTACTTTAACCCATTTTTATTTGTTTGTTTATCTTATTTCTTTTCTCTCTCTTACTTTACCCACCCCACACCTCATACAAATGGATCCTTCTTAGTATATGTAGGAACAGTAACAAGGAAAATCTTTAGGAAACGAAGGGAGTATATAATAGTTCCATCCATGTTATTTCAATGACATGATAATTGCATGATTGTTCTTGTGTTGCAGCTGATGATGAAGGAAACGTCGTCGGGCCTCAAGCGAAAGGACAAGAGGACATTTATGTCCACCCTGATGGACTCAAGAATTTGCTTCTGTATGTCAAGACTGAATATGGTAACCCCGAAGTATATGTGACTGAGAATGGTATGTAACTACTCAAGAAGTATTTGCTTAGCTTCTCAATAAATATTTTTTAAAACAGATAGGATAAAATTCTTCAACAGCCAACGTTAGGGCCGTGTGCCCGTGTCAAAGCCACGAAGGAACAGGCGGCTGCGTGATAATGTTAATGATTCAGAACACATAAATGAAAAAGTGACGAAATTTTATTGCGTATATACACGCCATAATCTATACTAATATATTAAAAGGCATGCCTAAGTCAGAAACGGTGCCACGTGACGCTCTCCCTAGGTGTAGTGTAAGGTTCGATATCTAAACCTCAAGAACATACACTAAAGTCTTAACCACTAGACCAAATAATATTTAGTCTTATAATCTTAAATTATAATATTAATAAATGAAAATTTTCCTTACCGGAGCGTAGCCCGGGCCTAATAACTAGTATATGATTAAATCCAAGTTTCTAAATTTATAAGGTTTATTAATGATATTTTTTTTTGAGAAAGAATGTTTAGATAAGGATTTTTTATTTTATTTTTACCATCTTATAAATAGTTCGTTTTATATTTTAGTACTTTTTTTTTTCAATTTTACCACCTTAAACTTTCCAACTCATTAAAAATTACCACCTAACTCGTCCTCCGGGCAAGAATCCAGTGAGAGAGGGCCCACATTTCGAATTAAAAAACTATTCCCTCTCTTACCAGCATCTCTCTTCTCGATTTTTGTTTCTGTTTGTTCATTGACCATTTCATTGTCTTCAACCAATGATATTTTTATCTTCAATTCCCTATTAAACCCCTATGTAAAAATCCTCAACTCCTCTTTGATATTTATAGATATTCATTTACCCTCTTTCTTTTACTTCACCCAAAAATTCATAATACCAAACTCCTCTTTCTTCTCCTTTATTTCGACTTTTGCAGCAAGAGAAATTCCACAATTGCTCTTTTGATGATTTTGAGAAGAACATTGAGACATTATGTGCCTATAGATTAATGAGAACCAAAATCAACATTATGCTAAAGAACACCATAGATGCCCGAATTTAGGCCCATTTTACTAATAAAACTGAACAAAAAATGCCCAAAATTGAAGAAGAAGCCTAACCTATTAAATTGGGCTGAAAACACATAACTTATAGTAGCAAAATCTCTAATCTCTCCTTTGATTGAGGTCGAATTTATCAAAAAATGATAAACCCTAACTTGATTTAGGTTCTCATCAAGAAAATTTAGGTTTATGGAGCGATTGAAAGATAAAATTGGGGTTTTAATGAAGACGAAATGAAAAATCTAGGGTAAAGAGGAAAAATGGGAGGGAAACTAGACATAAAGCAGTTATTTGGAACCCCCTAACCAGATTCTTCGTCGGAACATAGTCAATGTGGTGATTTTTAACGAGTTGGAAACTTTAAGAGTTTAACGTGGTAAAATTGAAAAAAAAATTAAAAGATAGTAAAGTGTAAAACGGACTATATATAAGGTGGTAAACAATAAACATCAAGAAATTCTTTAAATAGTGTTCTCCGAATGCAAGAAAAATATATTGCATAGCTTGTTACTTTCTGGAATTTTCTGGTCTTGTACTACATACTTACCATCTAACACTTCAAACATTATGTTATCGCAGGTATGCCGGATAAACCAACAATTACAGGCTCGGTTAACGATATGATTGCGCAAGGAAAAACAGCAGAACTTGAGGCTGCATTTTATGATGACTATAGAATCCAACATGCTCACGATCATCTTGTAGCTGTTCGAGAAGCAATAAAGTAATACATCTAATCAATACAATTGTTACTTTTTTGCTCTATCTATCAAGGGGTAGATGAAAGTGTATAAGGAGCCCAACCGCACAGGTCCCAAAATGATAAGAGCCCAAAATATATTATTTTGAAAATCTTAATTGATTTTCGAAAAAATCACACTTGTTTCCACCCATAATAAACTTGTCAATAACCTATTTTTAGATAACTTCTCGTCTTTAGAACTCTAACCTTCCCTCTTTATCTTCTATAAATATAGGGGCTCAATTTTCATGTTAGAACCGAAACTCCGAAATCTTCTAAACGACCCTGAATCCATCAAAAGTTGACATGCTATAACGTAGTAGTAGAAAGTTTTTCTTACCATGGTAACTTAATTGGTATACATGAATGCAGGGAGGGAGCTAACGTGAAAGGCTACGTCGTATGGTCACTGATGGACAATATGGAAGTAGGTGCAGGATACGATGTTCGCTTCGGCCTCAACTATACAGATTACTATGACAATCATAAAAGATACCCTAAAAAATCTGCTAAATGGTTTGCTAATTTCCTTCAAGCAGAGAACGCAAAGGGTTCCAACAACTAGAGTTTCAATTGTATTGTGACCATGTCATCCAATAATTGAATGCAAATTACGTTTATCATATAATAAATGTTTGTATTTCCTTAAGTCAAAGAAAAACAAGTGTTTGCGTTGATTATATAAAGTATTTATATTTTGTATTTGGCAAACTATTTAAGTGAAAATTGTACGTGGCAAATTCTCCTATGTCCCTTCTATTTGGAACTTCTCTCTTACTATTGGAACATATTTCTTACTTTTGGATTCACTCTCTTATCTTTTGATACTTATCTCTTAGGTTTTGTTTTTTAAATTAATAAAATGCTCCAAAAATATTATTTATTATTTCATTTCTGCATTCCGTAGTGACAAACAAAATTTTTACAAACATTATGTCTTGTGATTCTCCTTGAGATGCATGGGATCGGAGAAACTAAAGGAAGGGAATGATCAAGCTAATTTCATGAAAATCTTACATTTCAAGGGAATTTGATATCTTTTACATGACAAAAAATTGATGGTGTTAAAGAATATGAAGGTCGGTTAATGTCAACGAAATAATAGACTGCTTGGTAGAAAATTTGACAACCAAAGAGTGGGAGGACAAACTATTTGTCACTACTCTGAAGATTCATGAATGATAATGGGTTTTTAGTGTGTCGTTAAGGCACCAAAAATCGATTTTCAAACAACATTTATAAAACCTAACAAGCAATTACTAATTAAATAGTAAGGGCAAATCGAGGATCGATCCCCAGGGAAAATAGGATCAATTCAAGTCTATCAAGTCTAGACTACCTAATTGAAGGATATTTGGGGGTTTGAAAAGATTTGGTAACAACTATGAGTAGTCAATAACAAGAACTAGCAAATAACTCGAATTAATCAATCAGATAGAAAGACACTAAAGTTAGGGTTACTAGTATGAATAAAAGTGGACAATGAATGTTAATGCGATTGTGAAGTAACGGAAACGATTATGCGAGGTTTACTTTTCCTCTAAAATACTCGAGTCCTCTCTGGAATGATCCTCAAGAATAATCACTTAATCAATCAACTAAATCCTCTCTCGAATGGTCTCTAGTCAATTAAATAAGAGATTCGATAAATCCGGAAAATCCCTAATAAAGGATCCCCTTAATTTCAACTCAATATCTTGGCCTAGAAATTACGTTGATTCTTGGCGATGATAAAAGAGTTTAACTAAAACTCGATTTAAGAACATTTGAATTCAAAATACCAAAGCATAAATGTGATCAATATCTACCCTAAGGTCTCAAAACACCAAGATCAATGCATAAACTTATTTAAAATATCACAATCAGATCAACAAAACATTTAAAATCTTAATCCATACTTTCACCCTAACGCTATATATGAAACTACTCACTAATCATGGATTCCAAGCAATTAAATATAATATCTATAACTAATCTAAGGCTAAACATGATTAAGAGATGATCAAACTAATAGAAATAAAAATTATGAGACTATAAGGATGAAGAACTAATAACAAGGAAAAACAAGAACAACCACGAAAAGAATGAAATAAAAACTGAAATTTCAAATTAAATTAAATTGAATGAAAAGTACCTTGAATGTTATCGGAATCACAAACTATGATTAATTAATCTCAAATATCAATAAAACTAAAGTATTTATCTCTCTAGTATAAACCCTAGCAATACTCTCTAAAAACTCTAGAATGAAGCATAAGTTCAAAACTAAAACAAAACTATCGTTTTTAATGAAGGCTCAATTTTTTTTCTTTCTGGAAACGAAGGGTGCGAGAGCACCAAAAAGAGGTGTGGGTGCACCAAGCAGAGGTACGGGCGCACCAAGCAGAGTTACGGGCGCATCAAAATTAGGTGCGGGCGACCTCACCCTTCTACCTCAAACTTGGAATTTCTCGTCAAATGGTGCGGGCGCACCATGATGTTTTGATTTTTGTCTTAAAAACCAACTGATGGTGCGGGTGCACCATTTGGATGTGCGGGTGCACCATCGTGTGCGGGCATCTCCAACTCATGCGGGCGCACCACAAGAACCCTCGGTTTCTCTAACTCATACCTTAAGCCATATCTCGCAATACTCGGCCCTGAAAAGGGTCATACCAGCAATGAAAACACGAGAAAACATGGTGAAAGCAAATGTACTAGAAATTCAATAAAAATAGATCGAAAATCTAGCAAAATGTCATGATGATCAATCAATGATCAAGTGAAGAAGTAGAAAAGGAAATGAGTAGAAAAGAGGGGAGATAAGAGAAGAAAGAGGATCAAACTAAACCAAAAGGAGACCACAAAGTGCGTTAAAAACACACTTATCAAACTCTCCCAAGCTTAGCATTTTGTTTGCCCTCAAGTAAACGAAGAGTGAGAAGTAAGGAATGAAGAGGAGAAAGGGAGTAAAAATAAAAAGAAATCATGCAACAAACTAACGTACATGCTCTAAACGCAAATTTACAAACATGACATGCAAGCTAAATGAGTTCATAACAAGATTTAGGAGACCAACCAAACACAAGAGGGAAAATGATTAGGAAGCACAAGAGTGACTCTAAGGATTCAATCCACCGATCAACTGAGTATTTTTTAAAAAAGGCTTTCCAAGAGTGATTTCTCACTCTTCTCTACTTCCAAGTCCCTAGTTTGACTCCATCCTAGGGATGCTCAACCATAATAGCTCGCCTCTACCACATTTTGATGACCCTCATCATGACTTGCACAAAATCTCGCCTGCCACTACTATATCGACCAAGTCCAATCTAGAAGTCAAAAGGGACTTTGTTATGGTTGTAACGGGGCTAGTTAAGGTTTTGGATTATAATTTAGGAATGTGGTACAAAGAGGGTAAGCGGAGTACAAACTAGGAGCAAATACTCCCCCAAGCTAGTCCTAACACCAATATCTCAATTCAAGATCTCACACATAACCTTGATTTTCAGTTTGACTTTTTCACCTTTTGAACTCTTTCACTTTTTGGATTTTGTCATTTTTCTCATCAAATTTCTCTTTCTTTCTTTTATTTCAATAGAAATCCAAATGAAACACTCAGAGCTTTCGTTTTATTTTTTTTTTATTTCTTTTGCCTTTTCTCTCACAATTTTCTTTAGCTTTTGCAGTCATACTTACATATTAATTCACTTTCAACCAAGACTCCATATCAAAATAACTCAACTGAACACAATCTAGACATGCACTCCACTTTGGGAAAAGATTGGCCATGACTTATTATAAGGGTTAAGCAAAAATAGGGTAGAAAGGCTCAGATGGGTTGAGAAGCAGATAATAATGCCAGTATACAAGCTTTTGGCTTTGGAGCTCCTATTTCTAGCAAAAAAAAACGCCATAAATCATTCTTCTAAATGCTTGGTCTTATGCAATCTAGGGGAGGTAAAATGCAAGTCACAAGTTTGACGATCAATGGTGAGGGTTGTGAATGAGTCTTACGATGTTCTTGGCCCTCCTTCGGTATTCGTCACACAAGGGGCAAGGCAATTTGATCATCCAACTCGCCTAATTTCAAAAAGATTCTACCAAGAGTTATCGTTCTCAAGAGTCACTTAAGTCACATCAGGGCTTCCAAAACTGTTGAACCCTAGTTTTGATGATGACAAAGAAACAAAGATGCAAACTAAGTAGTGAACTAATAAGTTATTTAAGTGTATGATTTTTTAAGGTATAAGTGAAAGGAACTAGGAGAATACGAAGTCAAGAGAGGATTTCAAAGACTAAGTAAAGATGTTTCTAGAAGTTGATACTGGAGCAGCATTGGATCAAGAAGAATAAAAGCAAGGCGTTTTATTTTCTAGTTCCATTGTAAAAGGAACAAGTAAGGATGGTAAGGAACATTGGCAGTCTTATTTGAGAATGAGAGTTTGTTCCTTTCTAAGGAACAAACTAAATGGCACTAAACGAATCTGTTAAAGGAACTTGATATATAAAAGGAACTAGACTTAGGCGTGAAGTAGTATAAACGGTACAATTATAAAGTTGAGTAAGTCATGCCTAATTAATGAGGTAACTCTAAAACCCCTCTCTGATTATGACAAATTTTTCCGAAGCTTTCGCAATGTACGGTCAATTTCAGGATCTAAAGGCAAAGTGGGTGAACCGTGAGCTCTTCTTCTCATGTAACACAACAAATCTAAGTAGAGGATTAGCAAATAACAACGACAATCAAAAAGAAAAATCAACTAAGCAAGGTAAACTAAAACAAACTTCAAGTAATAGCACAATTTCCCCGGGAACAGCGCCATTTTAATAAGAGGTTTTTAGGGTGTCGTTAAGGCACGAAAAATCGCTTTTTAAACAATATTTATAAAACCTAACAGGTAATTACTACATAAATAGTAAGGGCAAGTCGAGGGTCGATCCACAGGGAAAATGGGACCAATTCAAATCTATCAAGTCTAGACTACCTAATTGAAGGGTATTGTGGGGTTTGAAAAGACTTAGTAACAACTATGACTAGTTAATAACAAGAACTAGCAAATAACTCGAATTAATGAATCATATAGAAAGACACTAGAGTTAAGTTTACTAGTATGAATAAAAGTGGACAATGAATGTTAATACGATTGTGAAGTAACGGAGACGATTATGCAAGATTTAGTTTTCCTCTAAGATACTCGAGTCCCCTCTCGAATGGTCCTCAAGAATCATCACTTAATCAATGAACTAAATCCTTTCTCTAATGGTCTCTAATCAATTTATTAAGAGATTTGATAAATTCGGAAAACCCCTAATAAAAGATCCCCTTAATTTCTACCCAATATCTTGGCCTAGAAATTATGTTGATTCTTGGGGATGATAAAAGAGTTCAAAATTCGATTCAAGAACATATGAATTCAAAATACCAAAGCATAAATTTGATCAGTATCTATCCTAAGGTATTAAAACACCGAGATCAATGCATAAACTTCCTTAAAACATCACAATCACATCAACAACACATTTAAAACCCTAATTCATACTTTTACCCTAACCCTAGATATGAAACTACTCACTAATCATGGATTCTGAGCAATTAAACATAAAATCCATGACTAATCTAAGGCTAAACATGATTAAGCTAAGAGATGATCAAACTAAAAGAAATAATAATTATGAGACTATAAAATGAAGAACTAGTAACAAGCAAGAACAAGAACAACCACGAAAAGAATGAAATAAAAACAGAAACTTCAAATTAAATTGAATGAAAAGTACCTTGAATGTTATCGCAATCACAAAATTAATTAATCTCAAATCTCAATAAAACTAAAGTGATTATCGCTCTAGTATAAACCCTAACAATACTCTCTAAAAACTCTAGAATAAAGCATAAGTTCAAAACTAAAACAAAACTATCGTTTTTAATGCAGGCTCGATTTTTTTCTTTCCGAAAACGAAGGGTTTGGGCGCACCAAAAAGAGGTGCGGGCGCACCTCACCCTTCTACCTAAAACATGGAATATGTCGTCGAATGGTGTGGGCGCACCAATGTGGTGCCGACGCACTTTGCGACTGGTGCGGATGCACCATGATGTTCTGATTTTTGTCTTCAAAAACAGCTGAAGGTGCGGGCGCACCATTTGGATGTGCGGGTACACCATCGTGTGCCGGTGTCTCCATATTAATGCGGGCGCACCTCAAGCTCCCTCGGTTTCTCTAGCTCATCCCTTAAGCCATATCTCGCAATACTCGGCCGCGAAAAGGGTCATATCTGCAATGAAAAAACGAGAAAATATGGTGAAGGCATATGTACTAGAAATTCGATCAAAATAGATCGAAAATCTAGCAAAATGTCACTATGATCAATCAATGATCAAGTGAAGAAGTAGAAATGCAAGTGACTATAAATGAGGGGAGAAAAGAGAATAAAGAGGACCAAACTAAACCAAAAGGAGGTCATAAAGTGCGTTAGAAACACACTTATCAATGAACCAAAACTCTTTTTGCTTGAAGATACAAAAAATTTCTCAAAAATAGCGTTGTTAAAATTGATCAACTCACTCTAGCTTTTGGATCAAAGAAGAAGCATGATGGTTTCAAAAAAAATGTTGTGTGGTTGATGTTCTCATGGCAGAGTTATTAAGAATTCTTGGAGGCCTCTTGTTCGCCAAACGCATAGTATTTGAGTAGATTACAATCCTCTCGGATAATACCCAGACTATTAGCTTATTGAAAGATGAAGTTATATATAATGACATGTACCATAATGTGTTGCTAAATTATAGGGAACGTAGACAAGAATTCAAGGAAACCGAGTTCCCATACGTGAAGCGTGAAAAGAACAAGCTAGCGGATTACCTTACTCGGGATTGTATAAAGCATACTAGTACTATAAACATTGTTAGGTATTTACCCCTTCCCCCTAATGATTGTAATGAACTATTATTACCGGATCGTTGTAGGCTCTCAAGCATAACTCTAATTAATTTTTATTTAAGCATGGCATTTAACCAAAAAAAAAAAAAGAGGTTGAAGCTACCATATTAGTCAAGTCGTCTTACCATAATGGAAAAGGCAAAACCCTTAAATGCAACCAATGTGAGAAGGTTGTCATGAAGAAAATGATTGTTGGCACAACCTAAAGCTAAAATGTTCCAATGTGAAAATTTTAGGCATGCATATTGCAAGGAATCATTGGTTCCAAAATGACGAGGAAGCACCTATGTTACAAGTGATCGTTGAAAAAAAGTTAATCTGAATTATGGGTGAGAAGTGCACCATGTAGAGAAGTTGCTCTAAATTCCAATGAAAAGATTTTGGTGAGATGTGGATCAACAATGAAATATCGATAGTGGTAGGATGTGGATCACAAAACTAATGAAGAAGTGCTTCATGAAGATCAAGAAAAGAAAATTTTGGAGTACGGGAGTGTTTTAATATATATGCTCCAATATATTCCCATATTTTTAACTAGTAAAAATAGTTAAATCCTAAGAATTAGTAGTATTAAGTTAGGCTATGTTTGGAAACACGCACATTTAAGTCACCTTAAATGAGTAGGTGCTAAAAGCTTAAGTCACCTAAAATAAATAGTCGTGCTTGGGGTAAGACTTAAATAAAAATTAACCTTAAAAATTAACTGAAATTGAGTTGCTATCAAATATACCATCTCAATTTAAGGTGCTAAAATTTTCATATACCTTATCAGTTCAGCTCCTTGCAACTAACTTATCTGTTTCAGCTCTATCTCAAGTTATTTTCCAAACATAACCTTAGTGAGTTATTAGTTATTTTGTAAAGATATTTTAAGAGTAATAATATGTTAATGGTGTAGGTTATGTAGGTGGGTTTTCTCCCACTACCTGCTTTCCCTACTTTATAGCTTTGTGGTTTGTAACTTAGTAGTTGTATGCCTATTTATAGGCACTTTTCATTATCTTCAATTTTATGAGATTGCAGTGTTTTCTTATGACTTGTTTTTTGCTTCATTCAGCTTTCTTATTTCAAC
The DNA here is from genome assembly GCF_026745355.1 of Beta vulgaris subsp. vulgaris. NCBI lineage: Eukaryota > Viridiplantae > Streptophyta > Magnoliopsida > Caryophyllales > Amaranthaceae > Beta > Beta vulgaris. Next base: position 45,320,958 of record NC_079206.1, on the reverse strand, counting down.
AAATTTGGTATTAAGAGCCAAATAGATCCTATGAGCTTGTGAGGTTTACATGTTGAGAATTTTTTCTTAATAGCATCAACAAAAATTCCATTAACATTACCATCTTCAAAGGAGAGAATTATCATTCATGGGCCATCAAGATGACTGGAGAGCTTTGAGTCTTTGGGTATTATTGAGATTGCTATGGATCAAACTCTTCTTCCACAAAATCCAACATTAGCCAAATACAACAAAATGACGTGAAAATGACATAAAAACCCAAAATGTTTCAACTTTGCATTTCGCGGTGTCGAACGAAATTTTTACCAGCATTGTGTTGTGTGATTCTCCAAAAGAAGCATGGGAGAAACAAAAAAGGAGTATGAGAGAAATGATCAAACTAAATTCATGAAAATCTTACATCTTAAGAGGGAACTTGAGATCTTAGACATGCAAAAAAATGATGATGAAATAGAATATGGAGGTCGGTTAATATCAATTGTTAACCAAATAATATAATGCTTGGTGGGAACTTTGACAACGAAAGAGTGAGGAACAAATATTCCACTCTTCCCGAGAGGTATGAACCTAAAATCTTATCGCTTGAAGATGCAATTTTTTTTTTTTCATAATTAACAGCGTGAGAGTTGACCAACTCACTCTTTAATCTAGATCAAAGAAGAAGCATGAGAAAAGCATACGGTGAATAGGTTAAAGGATCCCTATAAGGGAAAGACAAAATTCTTAAATGCAATCGTTGATAGAAGGGTTGTCCTGAAGAAAATTATCTTTGGCGCAAGAGAAAGCCAAAATGTTTCAAATGTCAAGACTTTGGGCATGTTGCAAGAAATTATAGCTTCCAAGATGACGAAGTAGCACCTAAGGTGGCACAAATGGCTATAGAAGAAAAATTACTCTGAACTGTGAGAAGTGCTCCAAATTCCAAAAAGAATATGTGTGCGAGATGTGCAACAACAATAGAAAATTAATAGTGGTGAGACGTGCATCACAAGACTAATGAAGTGGTGCTCCATGAAGATGAATAAGCTAAGAAAATTTTGGAGCAAGAACGTGGGTTAATCAATATGCTCCAAAATTATTATTTATTTTTTTTAGTTAGTGGAAATAGTTAAATCTTAAGAATCACTAGTATTAAGTGAGCTAGCAATCATTTTTTGTTGAGATATTTTAGGAGCAATATTATGTTAACTTTGTAGGTGGCATAGGAGGTGTATGTGGGTTTTTTTTTCTCACTACCTAGTTTTCTTAGTTTCTAGCTTTATGGTTTGTAACTTAGTTGTTATATGCCTATTTATATCAAATTTCCGATCCATTATCTTAAATTTGTATGATATTGCAATGCTTCAAGGACTTCTTTGTTGCTTCATTCCTCTTTCTTATTCCAATAGTCCCACTGTATTTCTATATTTTGTTGTCTTGAAATCTTGATGCTATTCACAATTAGAGGGAGTACTATAATTTTTTCTCAAAATATACGAGGAAAAAATTATAGTCGTGTGAGGTCTTATTTGATTATTTGTGTTGATTAGTACGTCATTAATATTCCATCGTTATCATTTTTACTCATATATGTTTCTGTCTAGAAATTGAGGATTGTTGAAGTGTGCTAAGTAAGAGTGAGCCCCAAAATGTTCGCCTGAATTGATCATTCGTACACCAGAAACCTGAAAGACAATGTTAGACTACCCCAGGGGTTGTTCCGAGATCCCTCCTTTCCAGCCCCATATGTGGATCCTTATATAACCTGGAGCTAGGTCAAATCCCATGTGGGATCCATTGCGACACCTGTGTAGTGACTCTTGATGACATAGCGCAAGTACTGGTTTACCCCTTTATTCAGCCCAAACAAGCCCCACGCGCCATCGAGGTGGGAATATTATGGTCCGACATAGTGAAGCACATCCGTGGCGGTACAAGGACTCTCATGCTTCGTAGTATTTCCCTAGGCCGATCGATGTAACACCACGATAATTCTCTCTTTTCTAAAAATACTTTTCAATTATATAACATAGAGAATCATCAAAGCATTATCACCCGTCTCATAACGTATCAGCTTATTCAGAATTTTGCAGCGGAAAACATATATAAAACTTTAGAATTGAAATATAATAGATAACCAAGTAACATTAAAATTAAACAGCAATGTTAATGTTAACTCCAAACCAAACTTAAATATAATGTATCTACTATAATACAATAAATAACCAACATGTTTCACAAGCTCTCCATTCTAGAAACCCCATGATGCATCATCTGCACATATGTAGATGTCAATGCACTAAAGAAAATGCTCACCAAGAATGGATCATCATGGGATTAATAAGGCAAAGCCATGATCAACACATACAATGAGAGCACGTAGTCAACAAAGCTGAGTACTACATAATAATAAACAAATAGTCCTAACATGATACTAATAAATAGTAAGTAGGGATGAATAACAATGTAATACTCCGTACTTTTAGTAAGTTAATATTTGTAATTTTAGAAAAGTTTTAGTTTTTAAAAAGGTTTTATTTACTTAAAAAGGCTTATTATTTATTGGAAAGGCTTTTATAAGTAAGGTTTTGGGTATTTTAAAAAAAAAAATTAGCCCAAATGAATTTTGGGCCTAACTTTCCTAAGTTTAATATTCAAGTAGTTTGTTCAAAATAAAATTAAAAATATTTTAAAAATCATTTCAAAAAGGTTAAAAAAAAAAAATTCCGGCGCAACCCATTTAGTAAAGATGTTTGATGAAGTTTTGGTACTCTTTGTTATTTTTCTTATCTTTTAGTTATTTTAGCTTAAATGATTATATGCTATGGGATAATTTATATCTTTTTGTAATCTTAGTTGGATAAGCGTAAATATTAGTTACATCTTAGCTAGATTAGTTTATCCTTTTCCCCATATTTATCTTTTAGTTTCCCATTCCTACTTCGATTCTACTTTTCCAACTAGTATAAATAGGGGTCTCCACCCATCATATTTTTCACACCAAATTTGAGAGATACATCTCTTTTCTTAAATTTAAACTCTCTCTCCCTCTTAGCCTACCTTTCTCTTCTTCCCTATTACTTATTAATTTTTAAGGTGCGTGTATTTGTAGATTTTTAATAATTGTTTTGCAAGTGTAGTATCATGTTTTTAGGAAAATACTTTGGATTGAAATATATGTTTTTATGAGTTTTATTATGAACTGCATCTGTTTTATATGAACATGTTTGAATGTTTATAAATTTTATTTATGAACTTTGAATGATTTCGTTCGTTTAATATATTTATAGAGTTTGATCTTTGAATTTATATTCAAATATTTTAGAAGGAGTTTGATCTTATGATTCATGTTTAAATATTTAAAAAGGAGTGTTTTTGAACTATTATTATTTTTCAAAGGTTAACCCTTGAGCAAGTTATTTTATCTATGCCTTTATATGGCTAAGTTTTAAGAATTATTATTCTTTTTAAAGGAGGATTTTTATTAGATATATGATCTTTTATGATCGCAATTATAAAGAGGCAACAACTTGTTATTTATTAGCAAGAACGGTAGCCATTATATTATTTACCCATGTACTTTTTGTATAAGTCATGTGGACAAGGTACTAACCCCTCGTAATAGACTCAATAAGGAATACTAAACTTGGGGGGTGTGCACACTTTAGGCAAGGTACCTAGGTAAGGAAAAAAGATTTTTATCAAGGTTATATATTTTATACAAGTATTAACAAGTATCCAGAGAGGTTTTTTGAAATTAAATATTTCAAAAGTTTAATTAAATAAAGTGTTTAATATTCCGCATATACATGTACTCAGTATTTTTACTGACACACTTTTATTTGTTTTGTTTTATGGCTTTGTCCCTGTGATGACCCTGTTTTGGCGAGCAGATTTAACAGGTTGATATGATGCATACTTCATATGGGGGAGCTAGTAAGGAATCATAATTAGTCAAGGAGTTGCTTTTTTATTTTCTTTATTTCCATTGTTATATAGTTGTACAATAAAGTTTATATCAATAAAGAGAAGTTATTTAAGTTATTTCCGCTGCATTAGTTTAAGTTCAGTTAGTAGTTAGTATTAAAGCTTTTAACGTTATCACGTGGCGGTAATACTCTCAAGTTTCTCAAGGAGTTTTATATTAAAATATATTTTACAAAAGAGAGAAATTTGGGGGTGTTACAAACAACATAACAATTTATGGATAACTTCTACTTAACTAAACTTTAACAACCTTTTTATTACTTTAATGGAAATATGGAATAGTCATTGGACCGATTTGTCTAACTAAAAACCAGCCTTCACCTAGGAAGACGAAATACGGGCACGACTCCGTATTCCAAATGACGTACGATATCGAGGAACCTTTTAAATAAAAATAGGAACATTGATCAATTCAATTCCCAGAAAAAGCCATGGCACGCTCACCATGTACCCTAACTCATGATTTTCCAACTTTAGACGTGCACTAGTCTAAAGTTTATCATTATCCAAGTTTCACTTTACATGATTTACCAATTATTACTTGTTATGACACGCAAGTAACACATATAAAATATAATCAAACATTCACAACTTTATTTTTATCTTAGGATTAAATAAGTGATCATACAACTTACAACCCAAGATTAATTCCTTCTTGAATCCAATCCTTCTTATTTGTTGAACCTAGCCAACAACCGACTTACTTTTCCAAGACATAAATTATCAACTTACCAAATAAGGCCCACAATCCTCATAGAGAAGTGAAAATAATAATATAAGGGAACAGATGATTCAATCATGATCCAACTAATAATATAAGTATACTAATTCCCCCATGTGAATTAATAAATAAAGTTCCCAACCAACATGCTTGCATCAATCTTCCATGCAAACATGATATAAATCTCATAATTAAATCTCAAACTTAACATGTTCGAACACATGCATAAAACATGTAAAATCCAATCATAATAGCAATTATATATGAACTCACCAAGTTCTGATACATGATACTACATAAGTTTTCTTCCTAAACTCACGATACTACATCAAACAACGCATAGATATGTACATATCTTGTGTAGACAATTTGATAGCCCATTTTTAACAACTTTAAAAGTCGCCTAAAGAGAAATCTCAGTGTAAAACAACCGATAGAATTTATAATCAATACTCCAAATAAACTCCAGCAACTTTAACATACTTTAAATTTCCTTTAAAAATATTTAAAAGTTATTTTCATCATTAAATCTTCAATTACTTATATTCCCTAGCATAGTACTACTATACTAAACTCCATTAAGAACAACCTTTCTAAAACTCCGGCAACTTATAATTTATTAAAAATCCTTTTAAACATACTTAATCATGCTTAAATTCATAAGTATACTCAATTGCATATTTTATAACATGCTATTATCATTTTCCAATCTTTAACACCTTAAAAACCCATGCTTTGATAATTAAAATTCGTATTAAACATAATAATCAAATCTGAATTTTTTTTCTTTCAATAGATAGTTTATATAATCATATATTCATCATTAAAACAACAAATTAAAGATTATAATCATAATTAGTACTAAAACAAAACATAAAAAAATAATCTTTAATCAAAACTTGAGGAAGAAGAAAAGTAATCAAACCAACATAAGAAGAAGAATAAGGGGAAGGACGCCAGCCAAGACAATAGTAGCACCAACAGCTCAGTGGTGGTCCGCGGTGATGGTAGCGGTGGTGGAGTTGCGGGATTTCTTGTGGAGCAAGAAAGTGTTTCTTGGAAGAGAAGAAAAGAAGAGAGAAAAAGAAAGTAGGAAGGAAAAACGTGGAAAAGGAGAAACAAGAGAGTGGCAGTTCTTTGAGGAGGGAGGAGATAGAATTTTGTGTGGGTTCAATATTTGGGTTTAGTGTATCTATAAACATGTTTTCTTTTGCGCTTAGGAAAAGCCAATTGGGTTTCAAGTAGGTTTGAAATATGAGTTGGATTGATGATTTAAAACACCTAACATCACTAGAAGTACTTCTCATAGTCCAATTAGTATTTGGATTTCTCAAGCCCATTTAAACTCCTTCTTAAAATCCAAATAGTATTTTAAATATTTTTCAAAGCATGCTTTAACAAAATATTTTAACTTCCATAAATCCTTTAAACTAAATCCTTTGACTTCCAAAATAGTCAACGTTTTAGAAAAATAAATTATTTTAAACTAAATTATGTATGTATGTATATATATATAAATTTCATAAATTTACGGGGGATTACAACCGACCTTTCGTGGATGATCACTCGTTTACTTGAGCGAATTGGACTCTACTCGGATGAGGGATTAAGGAGTCCTATGCTCTCTGAGTGGGATCTAATTGAAGCTTGGCCACATTAACTGAATGCGGAGTGATTCGGCTAAGGAGGGAGGGTCCCCTATGAGTGGAGTGCGGTGGACGCCACTCGGATGAGGGGCTAATGAGCCCCAAGCTGTCCGAGTGGGTACGTAATTGGTAATTAGCTATATGTGGCTAAGCATGGAGGCAACTCGGCAAATGAGAGAGGGTTCCTAATGTGCCGAGTGGGATGGAAACCACTCGGATGAGGGGCTAATAAGCCCCAACATGACCGAATGGGTGCCAATTGGTACGTAGCCATATTTGGCTAATAATGGAAGCGACTCGGCCAAGGCGAGAGGGTTCCCTATGTGCCGAGTGCGGTGGACGCCACATGGATGAGGGGCTAATGAGCCCCAAGATGACCGAGTTGGTGCCAATTGGTATTTAGCTGTATTTGGCTAAGTGTGGAAGCGACTTGGCAAAGGGGAGAGGGTTTCTCGTGTGCCGGTTGGGGTGGAAGCCACTCGGATGAGGGACTATTGGGCCTCAAGTTGTTTGAGCGAGTACCAATTGATACTTAGTCATAATTGGATAAGTATGGAAGCGACTCGGCATAGGGGAGAGGGTTCCCTATGTGCCGAGTGGAGGTGGAATCCACATGGATGAGGGGATAATGAGCCCCAAGCAGATCGAGTGGGTGCCAATTGGTACTTCACTGTATTTGGCTACGTATGGAAGCGACTTGGCAAAGGGGAGGGGGGTTCCTTAAGTGCCGAATGGGGTGGAAACGACTCAGCTTAGGGGTTCATGATCCCCAAGATCACCGATTGGGGGCCAATTGATAGTTGGTTTTTCATCGGATGACGAGATAATAGTTATTTAGTCCGAGCTGGTGCATCCGACTACAAATGCCATATGCCAGTCTTGGATACTTGGGAATTTGGGTCTCTCCGAAGCGTTGAGCTGACTGGGCATGATTAAGAATTTTCGATGTTTCGTCTTCCTTGGAGCATGGTTTAGGTTGAGTTGGCCCATTTGGGCAGTATGAGCCGAGTGGGGTGGATGCCGCTCGAATGAGGGGATAATGAGCCCAAGATGTTTTAGTGGGTGCCAATTTGATACTTAGTCATATTTGGCTAAGTATGGAAGTGACTCGGCAAAGGGGAGGGGGTTCCTTAAGTGCCGAATGGGGTGGACACGAATCAGCTTAGGGGTTCATGATCCCCAAGCTCACCGATTGGGGGCCAATTGATAGTTGGTTTTTCATCGGATGACGAGATAATAGTTATTTTGTCCGAGCTGGTGCATCCGACTACAAATGCCATATGCCAGTCTTGGATACTTGGGAATTTGGGTCTCTCCGAAGCGTTGAGCTGACTGGGCATGATTAAGAATTTTCGACGTTTCGTCTTCCTTGGAGCATGGTTTAGGTTGAGTTGGTCCATTTGGGCAGCCTAAAATGCCCATTAGGACGATACGGGGGGGTGGGGGGGGGTTGTATTGTACTTCCCCCGAGGAATGCCTATATATACTATAGAGGGGAGAGAAATTTGGATCATTTGCTCATTTCTGAACTCCTCCTCTCTAAAAAATCTCCAACTTCTTCCCACTTTCATATTCAGTTTTCCCAGTCTCTGTATCTGACCAGGTACGCTCTTTTAAGTTTTTTTATTTTTGTTTTCATTCAAATAATCTTAGTTGATTCCCTTTTCCATATAAAAGTGGAGATTCGTCCGAGTCAGTGACACTCCCAACCTCACCTCTCTAAAAATTGTCCGAGGAGGTGAGGGGGGTGGGAATAACGTTGGTGTCGAGTGTAATAAGTTATCCAGGCCCCTCGACTGTCCCCAACGCCGCCAATCTTTCGAGTCCCTTGTCGTCAATGGAGGAGGAGGTTGAGGACTCGTTCCCTAGTCCCTAGCCTTTCTGTCCTCAAGGAGTTACTTAAATAAGTATAGTTCTTATTGTGTAGTTAGCATTACCATGTTGAGCGACGAAGAAGGGGCGTCCACTTCAGGCCGATTGGAGTACCCTGACCTAGATCTGAAAGGGGGTCTAGGCTCGAAATTTCCTCTCTTTTTCCTGATTAAGGTGTTGATGGATTATCCTCGGGGTCAGGCAAATAGATTTCAAACAAGGGACCCGTATCATCTTGTCCGACGAGAGGCCTTTCTTACTATTTTGACACCCCCTCCCAGATGCACCGCGATGTACTACAAAGCCATGGAATCGGGGATCCAATTCCCTGTGATTCCCTTTGTCAAGGAGCGCGCTCTTGAACGCCTACAACATATTAACACTTAGCCAACTTTCTCCCTACTCTTGGGGAGGGATAATAGTATTTCAAGTTCTTTGTAAGATGATCGACGTCCGACCGACTCTCACTCTTTGGAGTCATATGTATAAGATGGTGGAGATGATGGCGGGGGAGAATGAGCCTGGATGGTGCTGCTTCCAAGTCCGACAGCGGTACCAGACCGTTCTCAACCTCCCTTCTTCTCAGAAAGGTTTTCAGAGGGAGTTCGCCTTTGTATATTTCAGCGAAAAATGGGAGGTTCCAACAGTACAACCGGATGTCGAACCTAAGTTTGGACATAACTTTCGAGTCCTTAAACTCTCCGAGGAGGAAGAGTAGCGGCTTACTACTTTCAAACATAATAAAAGATAGTCCGGAAGGGTGAGACCTTTATGGCGAGTAACTGGCTCCTTAGCTGTCGCTTGTTTAAAACGAGCATCTTCTCTACTATGGGCTTCAGTTGGACTTTCCCAAACGGTAAATGCCGAGGAGGTCTCAGGTTCGCGGTTGGTTTTAATTTATGTTTATTTACACGATTAATTGTAATTTTCTTCTTTGTAGCTTTTTCCCAATCCTACCTAATCAAATCCGACCCCTACATGGCGGACAAACTTAGTAATGCGGCCATGAAAGCAACTAGGATTCGGGCCAAAGTCAAGGTAGCCGAGCTAAGGGTGACTAAGGTGAAGGGTCAGCTGGCGGAGGCTGAGAAGCTCGTCAAATCTAAGGAACAATGGTTCCACGACTGGCAGCAATCCGAGGCTTGCGGGGTTTTTGTGAACAAGGTGGGCAGCAAGGCCTAGCAAATGAGTGAGGATGAGGCGCTGGATAGCCTCAAGAATGTATTGGCCGAGTCTTACACTGATGTAGCTTGGGGGGACGTCTTCTCCATATATTAGGCTTCTGTTGAAGCCGAGGAGGCTGCAATCTGGGTGGAGATGGGCATAGTTGAGGAGGAGGACGAGGAGGAGGAGAGCACTGACCCCATTGGTGATGTGGTGATCGAGGTAGCCCAATCTGATGAGCTAGTCGGCAACAACATTGTTGCCAGTACCAATGACGCATCTGATCTTCCCCCAAGTTCGTAAGCTTTTGTATTTTTCTTGCTTTTTCGCCTTTGATAGTACTTGGCCTTGTGCTATAACTTTTTATTTTATGAAATGAAAGTCTTGCAACTCATTGTTTGTCTTTTGCAATATTTTCTATTTTCTTTCTAAGTATCCGTTTGACTTTTATATCTGACTGGCTAAGTTGTAGTTGTTCGACTGGTTAATTCCTTTTGATTGATTACAAAAATGTCCAACTATTTCGATTGGTTAAGTCTAGATGTTAAATTGTTATGGTATTGGATTTCTGATAAGAGATCGATTAAAGGAAATAAAGTATATCATGTATATCATCTATTCCTCATAAGGAATCGTGATATGTTTGAAAGGATAATTAAATAAATATATATGAAATATGTTTCTGTTGTGATGGCTTGGTAGTCGCCTTGCTATGTTTGCAGTTATGTAACCAACGGTGTATTATGAAAAGGGTAATTGAGGAATAATATTTCATGTATCCAAAAAGACTAGTGCTATGCATTATTATAACAAAGGTGATTATGATGGTTAAGTTGACTATTGAGTCATTTTGAAGTAAAAGCCACCAATCATGTGTTAAATTATTTACGAGTTTAGTACTCAGCTTTGCTGATGTGTGTGTATGTTTTTTTGTCATTTATGTGGCCTGTCACTTGGTGGGTGGCAGTATCCTAAATATTTCAGGCTGATGTCATGACTTAAATCTTTTGCAAGTTGACGCTGATACGAGCTGGGGAAGTGTTATATTTGTTTCCGAAGTGAGGATTCTCGACATTGTAATAGTTAGTTTTATGGATGATTTTTTCAGGATGACATTGACATGATGACATAGCGACTTTGACACTAAGACACGACGGGAGGATGTGAAGACCAAGTCGGCTAAAACCAGTAACTGATTGTCCAAGAAAGGAAGGAGTTCAATGCGGCATTAATTCAGCCAAGGGAGCCGTTGATGAAAATAAATTGCACAAAGAAGGGAAGGAGATTCTGTCGTTGGAGCTTGGTTAGGAGAATCTCCTATAATCAAGGAACTGTTACTATTGTAATTACTTAGGGAATTAATAGGATGTTTATTGGGAAAAAGCCAAGAAAAAATTACATACAAAGGAAAAGACAATCTCACTAGAAGCCTCTCTCGACATTTTGTACTCAGAGAAAATGAACTTAAGCTGTAACGAGTGTCACGCATCTGTAACAACAGTCCTTGATAGTAGATTGGTGGAACCATCTCCACCCGCGGTTTTTACCCACCTTCATTGGGGTTTTCCGCGTCACCATTTTTGTGTGTTCATCCCTTTGATCCCCTTTTGCATTCATTCCTTGCATTGACGTATACATAATTTGGTTAAATTGTCCCTAACTTTAATTCTGTTGTGAAAGTCAAATTTTAGCATAAACAGTTTGGCACCCACCGTGGGGCATAACAGGATCAACTATTCAAATCCATCAAATGGGAGAAACACCAAGTCTCGACGACATGCAGAGGTTATATGACCAAATGAGGGCGGAGATGCTCGAAATGAAGCAAGCTAATGAGCGATTAGCCACTGACTTCTCATCATCGCAGGAAAAGATTCAAAAGCTGCAAGAAGAGCTAGTGTCCAAAGCCTCAAAGGTCCAACGTCGTGCCAATATGAATGACATCCCCCTTATGCGGGATTTCTCTGATTCAGATAATGCCCGATCCGAAGATGACGCAGAGCTCGAAGACGAAGAACCCTCGAATGACGCAGAAGAGAATCCTAGCGAGGGAGAAGCAAATCCCATGGCGAAGCGCATGATCCTGATCGAAAAGCAGAATATGCGCCTCATGAAGCTCATGTCCCAGCTCCCTGGACCTCCAACGCCAAGCATTGTAGAGCATCCTGACGGTTATGCAGAATCTCCATTCGTAGAAAGGATCTCGAAGGTCGTACTCCCCAAGAAGCTGAATCTGCCCGTCCTTGTTGCTAATTATGACGGTTTGACTAATCCAGACGAGCATGTCGCCCAGTACAAGCAGCGGATGTGGCAAGTGTCAATTCCTTGGCACCTGGTGGATGCCTGTATGTGCAAGTCTTTCGGAGCCATGCTCACCGGTCCTGCCCTCAAATGGCTCGGATCCCTGAAGCTAAGCAGCATTGGCAATTTTTCCACCCTAGTCAACAAGTTCTATGAAAAATTCAAAGGCAATCGCATCCTGGAGAAACAAACGAGCGACCTAAATGGCGTTGTCCAAGGACCTAAAGAATCTGTTTGCGATTATTATAATCACTTTAATAAAGAGATGATTAGCATTAAGGACCTGGATACTAAAACCGCTATTGAATGTTTCAGGAAAGGTCCAATTCTACGATCAAAACTCTACAACCGCCTGATGAAGTATCCGTGTCAGACGTTCGAGGAAGTCAAATCGCGAGAATTAGCGCAGATGAGGCTGGAAGAAGATGATGCCATCCTTAACACCATATCGACGCGTTGTGCACCAGAAAATTCCAACGACCGGAAGGCTTTTGTCCCTAGAAAGAATAATTGGCGAAACCATCCGTACAGGCGCTCAAATCAGGTAAACAATGTTACTGACGTTGTCGATAATGCAGGTAATGATAAGGGGACGTAATCACCAACCTTTCCAGCTCTCGATTCTTATGGATTCTCCGTCAATGTCGGGAGCGCCGCAAATGCCTTAACCAAGATTGGGGAACCCGTCCGTTGGCCAAGAAAGAGTGACCGACCAGAGGCGCAAAAAGACCAAACAATGTGGTGTTAGTTCCATCATGATCACGGCCATAAGACAGAGGAGTGCATTGCGTTGCGATGCGAGGTTGCATTCACGCTCAATAAGGGACATCTCAAAGATCTCCTAAGCGACAAAGGCAAAGCGTCCTTCGAAAAGAACCCTGCGCAGTCCGTCCTGCCTGCGTCACCGACGCACGTAAAGGTAATTAATGTCATTTCTGGTGGGTTCGATGTGTGTGGACTAACGTATTCCACAACCAAAATGCTAGTAAGAGAGGGCATTCCCTCGTTCGCCGTTTTCAAATCTTGCAGGTCAGCAGAAGAACGCAAATTAGAGGCAATGGCAATTACCTTCGACGACGATGACGTATGTGATGTAGAGCATCATGATGGATTAGTCATATCCTTGACTGTCAGTAATTTCCTGTTGAAGCAAGTATTGGTTGATAGGGACAGCTCAGCTAATATCATATTCAAAAGCGCCCTCGAAGGTATGGGATTCTGTGATAAAGATATTACTAAAAAATCTATTTTTTTAGTTGGTTTTAGTGGAGAAGCCCAACATACTGTCGGAGAAATCATGTTGCCAACATTAGCCAAAGGCGTCAACTTGCCAACCAGATTCAACATCGTGGATTGTCCGTCTGCGTACAACATCATCCTCGGCATCCTATGGATACACAAGATGAAGGCCGTCCCGTCGACTTATCATCAGACGTTGAAGTTCCCAACCAAGTGGGGCGTCAAAGAAATAAAGGGCAAGCAGAAATCCGCAAGAGAGTGTTATAGCTCGTCGCTCAATCCTTCAAAGGCAGCCATCTAGCCATTAAAGGATGGATCAGCGCCCGACGCGCCCAGTGAGCAGGACGTGGATGAAGTGATGTTCGATCCGTCCACCTCCGATCATGTCGGTCGAATCAGAGCGACGTTGACGCAAGAAATACGAGGTCAGATAATTGATTTTTTAAAAGCTCATCAAGATTGTTTTGCTTGGTCCCATGAGGATATGACAGGAATCAGTCCCGATGTCATAACGCATAAACTCAACGTCGATCCCGATTACAAGCCAGTAAAGCAAAAAAGACGCAAATTTGCGCCTTAGAGGAACCAAATCATCAATGACGAAGTTGAAAAGCTGATCGACACTGGAAAAATTTGTGAAGTAAAATACGCAGATTGGCTAGCTAATGTCGTGGTCGTGAGCAAGAAGAACGGGAAGTGGAGAGTCTGCATAGACTTCACAGACTTGAAAAAAGCGTGTCCTAAAGATCTGTTCCCTCTCCCTCATATTGATGCGATGGTTGACGCGAGGACAGGCCATGAGCTCTTGCCGTTCATGGACGCGTATTCTAGATACAATCAAATATTGATGCATCCGGACGATCAGGAGAAGACAGCATTCGTTCGTCACCGATAAAGGTATATATTGTTATAAGGTTATGCCTTTTGGTTTGAAAAATGCAGGTGCCACCTACCAACGATTGGTCAACCAGATGTTCAAAGATCAACTGGGCAACACTATGGAAGTATATATAGACGATACATCAAATCCAAACAAGCAAGCGATCACGTCCAACATCTCTCGGAAGCTTTCGACGTCCTGCGAAGGTATGGCATGAAATTAAACCCTACTAAGTGTACATTTGGAGTGTCTGCAGGAAAATTCCTAGGGTATGTCGTAACACAACGAGGGATCGAAGCTAGCCCAGATCAAATAAAGGCCCTTATCAATATCCAATCTCCAAGGAACGTCAAAGAGGTGTAGAAATTAACCGGTCGCATGGCCGCGTTGAATCGCTTCATATCCCAATCGTCCAAGAAATGTCACTTATTCTATGACGTCCTGAGGAAGAATAAAGGCTTCGATTGGTCGTAGCAGCATGAAGACGCGCTACAAGAACTGAAAAAATACCTAGCGTCAGTGATGTCCTGACGCGAGAAGCAGAAAGTCAGCAGCTCCCAATCTATTACGTCAGTAAGTCTCTACTAGACGCAGAGACCAAGTATTCCTCACTAGAAAAACTCATTTTAGCTATAGTAGTTGCTGTTAAAAAACTTAGGCACTATTTTGAGACACATACCATTATCATTATGACTAACTATCCTGTCAAATCTGTCTTGCGACGTCCCGCATTAATAGGACGACTGAGTAAGTGGGCAATAGCGCTCAATGGGTACGACATTCTGTTTCGTCCCAGAACAGCCATTAAGTCGCAAGCGTTGGCAGATTTTGTGGCGGACTTTAGCCCAGACCTAGAGAAGCTCTCAAACGACGAAGTCGCACAAATTAACCGTGTAGACCACGAACCTTGGGTATGATTTGTTGATGGATCTTCTAATTTTTGTGGCGCAGGTCTAGGTGTTGTGCTAAAGTTACGAGCCATTTGCTGCGAGTTTAGAGCGACGAACAATGAAGCCGAGTACGAAGCACTTATAGCAGGAATGACGTTAGTAGAAGACATGGGAGCAAAGGCGTTAAAAGTCTTCAGCGACTCATTGTTGATAGTCAGCCAAGTCAAAGGAGAATTCGCGGTAAAAGATTCCACTATGTACTTAGAGACCAGAATACGCAGGCAGATGCATTGGCCAACCTTGGATCCTCCTTAAGGGACATTTCATTCACTTCCGTCCCTATAGTCCATCTAGCAAATCTTGCAGTCGCTAGAAATAATGGAGAAATCGTCGCAACAATGGCTGAACGTCCGCAGGACGACCAAGATGTCACTAGCGACGGGAGCAGCATCGTAGCAATGAACGACCCGGACATTGAGGAGGTAAGTGTCAGTTGGACAAAACCGTTTTATGAATATCTTACTAACGATGTACTTGCAGCAGATAAGGCAGAGGCGCACAGAATTCGGTTCAAAGAGTCATGGTACGTGCCCATTCAAGGAGTACTGTTCAAAAAATTTGCCGCAGGGCCCTACTTGCGTTGTCTTTCAAAAGATCAGTGGGGGTAAGTATTAGAAGACCTACATGAAGGAACATGTGAAAATCACTCAGGAAGGCGTAGCTTGTCCAACAGAGCGTTGCGTATGGGGAACTATTGGCCCACAATAAAGAAAGACGCAATAAGGTATGTCGCCAAGTGCGATAGCTGTCAACGACACGCAGGTATGACGCATAGACCCTGTGAGATTTTACATCCTTCTTTAACACCTTGGCCTTTCATGAAGTGGGGCATGGATATAGTTTGGCAAATTACCTCTTGCCCCAGGTCAAAAGCTCTTTATCTTGGCACTAATTGACTACTTTTCTAAGTGGATAGAAGCTGGTTCTTTTCAACAGGTATGCGATAAGGAAGTGATTTCTGTTATATATACTAACATAATTTGCAGGTTTGGTGTCCCGTCCGAAATAATATGCGACAATGGGTCGCCGTTTATTAGCAATAAACGAAGCATTTTTGTGACGAATGGAACATAACGTTGTTAACGTCAACGCCAAGGTATCCGCAAGCCAACGGACAGGCTGAGTCTAGCAATAAGGCAGTCATTGACACTTTGAAGAAGCGACTTACAGCCAAGAAGGGTAAATGGGTAGAGGCACTGCCTTCCATCTTATGGGCTAATCGCACGGCACCGCGCATCGCGATAGGACAAACGTCATTCTCGTTAGTATATGGATGTGAAGTTGTCCTGCCATCTGAGGTGAATGTCCCTACCGCGAGATATGGCTTAATGACGGAGGAACATAATTGCAACGAACTTGTCAACGACCTGGATACCATTGAGGAGTTGCGCGACGCAGCGTTAGTGCGTATGGCGGCTCAGTAGCCAATAGTCGCAAGAAGTTTCAACAAAAATGTTCAAGCCAAATCCTTTGTTGAAGGTGATTGGGTCCTAAGGAAAGTGTTCCAAAACACACAAGAAGTTAACGCTGGCAAGTTGGGACCTAAGTGGGAGGGGCCATATACCAGATGAGTAAAGTAGTAGGCAAAGGAGCCTACCAATTGGTCCAACGTGATGGAAGTTCCGTGCCACGTAGCTGGAACGCTACACATCTCATGTATGTGTTGCTAACTGTATAAGAAATAAAAGATATTGTTATCATGTCTGCGTCGCTAACTGTTAGCGACCTTAGTGTTTTCTCACTACGTTTTGTTGCCTTTCAGGAAAGGCATTCCAATGTGTTTCACTAACGTCGCAACGGTCTTACGACGCGACGAGTAGACATACATCTTATTACGCAGTAAAATGAGAGGTGACTTCGTCACTATTCAGGATTTTGCGATTCTTTCCTGCTTCAACAAAAATGTTACGATAGGGGCCTTGCCATTCAAAGCCACAATTGTCTTTAATATTCCATCGATTTTCCTAACAGTTATATGTAAGTGTTTATATGTTTCTCATATGTATTCTAAGTTGCTAAGACCAAACATTTCGTCTGGACGACCAATGAAGGCTGATAAAGTTTGATAACATTTCGTCTGGACGATTTCCCTAAAGACGTCAGAATAACGACAGAAACACACGCATGTCACACAAGCAAAAAACATAAGATTAAATTTTTTTAAAAAAGCACACAATTGTCAAAGTTATGACCACCCCCATGGGTGACCCAAAAGTACAAAAGAAAGAGTCACTCCCTTGAGTGACCTAAAACAAAGTTTGATAAAATTCTAAGAAATAAAAGCGCAGAGGCATAAGGTAAAGTAACTGAAGTCTAAGCGTCTAAGCTCTTGTCAGTTTCCTTTTCTGGTGACACAGCAGGCGGTGGTATGATGGCTGGGGCTTCCTTCTCAATCTCTGGATCGGGCGGCACGTCCGATGCAATAAAGCCAGCGCAAGACGGAGCATTCTCATCCATCTTCGGTGGAGAATCTGCCGGCGCAGCCAAGTCGTCCTCATCCATCAAATCCATCATTTATCCCATGTACTGGAGGTAGAGGTCTATGTCTTTGTGTGGCGTCCACGATGCCGTCTTTTTCATTATAAATTAATGCATGATTTTATCCCTGACCCTAGTGGTCACCTCAGCCTCGAGCAAAAGCAGATGATTCTTTTGTGCGTCAACGACCGCCTGGAGGTCCTTGATCTCTTGACGCGACGACTCTTCTAACTTAGTCGCCTTCTCCCTTATTTGCTCCAGTTCTTCTCCATTTTTCTTCAGAGTCTCTTCCATCTTTTTTATAGACAATTTTTAAGATTCCACCTCAGATTCCTTGGACTTTACGTCCGACTTAGCTTTTTCAACTCTCTGCTTCATGGTCTGATGACCCTTCATCAGTGTCGACATCTCCCTCTTAGCAATAAGGAGATGACGTGATGACTGTGTAAAGAAAAAAGAAGCATGTCAGATCGTAACTATAAATTATTGATTAATGACGTAATAACCATAGTTAAACTAGGCGACCTTACCTAGAAGAGGAGTTCCAAACCATCTGACATCATTTTAGGGAGTGTGTGCTCCCTTATCCTCTTCTCAGCATTAGGAAAGAGGAATATGTCAGCTTCTGGCCATATGGACCTTTCCGACGACATAATATCGTTGGGGACGGTCACAGTGTATGATGGCCCACCCTTGTCAGGAGGGGCCAGGAATTCAGTTTTGCGCGTCTTAGGTGCAATATCTTGTTCGTCGTCTAGATGGACGACGACTGTGGTGTCCTTCTTCGTCGACGTCGTCGACGCAGATACAGTGTCAGTAGAAGATTCCCTCTTGCGTTTGCGCAACACTTCCACTAACGCCTAGCAATCCATGCTTCCCCTAGGACGCGATTGTGATGAACCTGTCAATAAACATTTAGTCGATAAAAAAATTCTGACGTCTTTAGAACCTAAAGCAGAGAGAAAAAGCAAGCTTACCAGATGCCATAGATGAACAGCTATCTTGGTTAGCGTATAGGATTCGTCTGAATTGTCTGTCTTCCTCTAATACCTCCAGAAACTTGTCGCAGAGACTTTGAGATTCGTCGCGATGCGTTAGTAATTTTGGGTTCAGACCTGCAGAACAATCGATGTAAGAGTAATGTCAACGACACGACGCAAAGGAAAAAATGATTGAAATAAAACAAACCTTCTGTGTTCCAGCCACCAATAAGGGATTTTCCAGCTTCCCCTAGAGATGATTTCTTCACGAAAACATATATGTTCTTCCATCCTCTGTCGTTTGATTGAACTCCCCCAACCAAAGGCTCTAATCTCGCTTTGGCATGAAGGGTTATCCTATTCTTGGCCTTAACCCTAATTTTATAGTAGAGCAAGAAGTCGTGAAGAGTGAAGGCTTCTTCCCACGACGTCGTGACTCTGTCAACGGCACTCAAAATTCGCCAGACTTGGGGCATTATCTGCCCAGGGCTGATCTGATAGACCTGCATTAAGTCTCTGGCTAGGGGGGTGAAAGGGAGTCTCAGACCTATTTTAAAAGGGTATTCGTAAAGCACCACCCATTTGGTGGGGGCATGTCTCTGGTGGTTCGGTCGACTCTGCGTTTTTAATAACCGTGTCGCCGGGAATATTTCCTAAGTCTAGAAACCTCATCATGTCCTCCTCTGACATGGTCGATTGTTCGTCCTCGTTTTCACTTCTTTGTTCTACGAATTTCTCCTTCCCCTCGACTTTTCCTTGTTTTTTACGAATGTCCTAATGCTACGCCAACTGGGTGCCATGAGTGCAATTGAAAATTGCGAAATAAATAGACTAACGGACAAAAAGTAAAAATTTACCTGGTACTAGAGATCTGTTTTCCGGCGGAAAGAATTATGAAAGTTATGGAAATTTTCTTGGTTTACAGACAGAAAGATTAGGTAGATTAAACTTTTAATCGCACGCGGTATCTATATCTCCAAGGGTAATCATTGCTCTAGGCTAACGGTCACAAATTAACGGCTCTTTAAAAAAATTATCTTTTTTGAGACCTTTGGGTTGCCTTGTGGATATTTTTTATCTAAGTATCACTGCAATATCTTTTCTTTACCTGTCGCGCAAGATTTTTTAGCTAAAGTATTTTGATTACATTAAAGATATTTCACTTGATCCGATTCTTTGATTTTTTAACATTTGTCTCATGGTTTTTTGTGTTACCCCGTCTCGACAATTGGGGGCAAACTGTTATGGCTGCTTTTTGCAGGATGACATTGACTTGATGACATAACGACTTTGACACTAAGATGCGACGGGAGGATGTGAAGACCAAGTCGACTAAAACCAGTAACTGATTGTCCAAGAAAGGAAGGAGTTCAACGCGACATCAATTCAGCCAAGGGAGTCGTTGATGAAAATAAATTGCACAAAGAAGGGAAGGAGATTCTTTCGTTGGAGTTTGGTTAGGAAAATCTCCTATAATCAAGGAACCGTTACTATTGTAATTACTTAGGGAATTAATAGGATGTTTATTGGGAAAAAGCCAATAAAAAAGTACATACAAAATAAAAGGCAATCTCATTAGAAGGCTCTCTCGCCATTTTGTACTTAGAGAAAAAGAACTTAAGTTGTAACGACTATCACGCATCTGTGACAACAGTCCTTGATAGTAGATTGGTGGAACCATCTCCACCCGCGGTTTTTACCCACTTTCATTGGGGTTTTCCGCGTCACCATTTTTGTGTGTTCATCCCTTTGATCCCCTTTTGCATTCATTCCTTGCATTGGCGTATACATAATCTGGTTAAATTGTCCCTAACTTTAATTCTGTCGTGAAAGACAAATTTTAGCATAAATAGTTAGCTATTAATAATTATTTATAACCTTAGTTGTTGGTGCTCTTGATCCTCTCTTGGTGTTGCATCGTAAAATTGTTGAGGTTAAGAGTTTGAGAATCAAGGCTGCGTTGTAATATGTAATTTGAATTAAATAGAATTGGGAATTGAGTCCACACTCTCTGATGTAGTTCGATGAGTGTGATGGTAATAGTCCGGGTTATTATCTCGAAAGAGTCTCTTCCACTGTGTTTAATCCTATGTAAGTCAGTCGGGAGAATTCGGGATGTTATAGGGGTTTCCCATTTGTAAGGTTTTGGGAGTTTTTGTTTTGGAAAAAGGTGAATTGATTGAGGTTTTTGCCATTTGGCGAAGAAGGATTGAGGTTTTATGTGTTGAAAATAGGTGTGAAGGAGATGATTAATGGTGAAGATGAATTGATTAAAGGAACACGATTTTGGAAGGAAAAAAGAAACGAAGGAAGATGCATGTAGCAGTAACCGAAGAGTTACATGCGGAAAATTTGAAAAAATAAAAATAAAAGAAAAGATTAAAATTGAATCAAGACTTGATTAATCTAATTCCTATATTTTTGGGATTTTCAGACTTTATTTTTTATGGACTTTTTTTTATTTATGAAAGGAAATAAAAAAGTAGGAACTTGTGCTCTAGGAACAACTTATGCTAACTATCAATATTTTCAAATTATGCATGTTTCTATCACTTAGGAACAATAGGGGGAGTATATGTGGCATTTGTGAGTTGTTGTATTTCTTTGAATCCATGTTTATGTTTAGAACATCTTAATTTGCAATGGTCTTAGGCAATTCATCACAATCACTTATTATCACATAGAGTAAGACAATAAATTAATTCAGACATGGGAGATTGGAACAGGAACAATTGCTTAAGTTTTATTAACCCTAACTCAAGTCTTAATTTTTCACATCTATCTATTTTTAGAGTTTTGGTTAGAATATCAGCAATCTGATTTTTCGGTTTGACAAAACTCAAGTTTAATTAAACATTTTTCCACATTTTCTTTTTGAAAGTGATGTATGATATGTATATGCTTAACTCTTGAATGATGCACGAGATCTTTTGAAATAGTAATAGAACTTTTATTATCAAAAGAAAAAGGAACACAATTAAAGTTTATTCCATAGTCACAGGGTTGTTATTTTATCCAAAGCATTTGAGAGCAACATATAGCAACTAGCAACAGCTACATATTCTGCTTCAACAGTGGATAAAGCAACTGAGTTTGTTTATTGGTACTTCAAGAAACTAAACTATGACTAAGAAATTGAACCATAATTGAGGTGAACTTCCTATCTACAAGTTCTCCAACATAGTTAGCATCAGCATATCCTCTTAACTCAAATGTGTCACTTCATGGATAGAAAAGTCCAAGATCATTTGTTCATTTGAGAGTTATGTCTGGACGACTAGCAGTTAGATACAAAAGAGAACCAATCATACCTCTATTTTGTTTCATCAACACTTGTTCCTATGCGATCTTGATGTAATCTAGTTGAACTTTCCATAGGAGTGTGATTGATCTTTGAATTTTCAAGGCCATATTTCTTTAGCATTTCCTTAAATGTGTTTTTGTTGGTCAATAATGGTTCCTCTTTTAGTTTGCTTAATTTGTAACCCAAAAAAGAAATTTAAGTCACCCATCAAGCTCATTTCAAATTCGTTACTTATGATTTTAGAGAATTCTTTGCATAGTGACTCATTACTTGCTCCCAAGATAATGCCATCAACATATATTTGATCAAGTAGTATATCAGTTCCTTTCAATTTTAGAAACAAAGTTTTATCAACTTTTCATCTCTTGAAATCATTTTCTAAAAGGAACTTAGATAATCTCTCATACCATGACCTAGGTGCTTACTTTAACCCATAAAGATCCTTATGAAGCTTGTACACATGGTTTCAGGAATCATTATTTTCAAATCCAACGAGTTATTTAACATATACATCTTCATTTAAATATCCATTAGAAATACACATTTTACATCCATTTAATACAACTTAAATCTCATATATGTAGCCAATGGAATTAGTATTCGAATGGGATCAAGTCTAGCAAGAGGAGCAATGTTTTCTTCATAGTCAATTCCTTCTTGTTGATTATAACCTTCTACTACAAGGCTCACTTTGTTTCTTACAATAGTTCCATGCTCATGTAGTTTGTTTCCAAACACCCATTTTAATCCTATCACTTTTTGTTGTTTACAATGGGGACTAGATGCCATACATTGTTTCTTTGAAACTCATTTAACTCATCTTGCATAATAGTAATTCAATTAGAATAAGTTAAGGCTTTTTCATGATTTCTTAATTCCATCATAAATAGGAACGCATGAAATGCACAAAAACTTAGATAGTTTGTGTACCTTTAGATATGTCCCCTATTAACTGGATATGATTTTTTTTCGCCTCCAAGGTTTTGGTTTGAAATTCTCTTATAGGAACAAGTTGTTCCTCTGGAATTTCTTGAGAAGATGATGAGCCTTGTTCATTGGTTCCTCACTCAATCATTGTCGAAGCAATTACTTTAACATGTTCATTTTTGGTATTTTCCTTCTTCTTCTTCCTCTTCTTCTTCAATTAAATTTGCATCTTTTTCATTTTGTCTAACCAAGCCTATTTCAAAATCATCAACCTGCTTGCTTGGATTAAAATTGACAAATTCATAAAAGATAATGTGTACACTTTCTTCAACACACATAGTCCTTTATTGTAAACTCTATAAGCCTTACTATGTAAGGAATATCATAGCAATATTGTTTCATCACTCCTTACATCAAATTTTTCAATATTATCTTTCCCATTATTATGAACAAAATATTTACAACCAAATGTTCTGAAATGTGTAATATTAGGTTTTTTAAAATTGATAAGGAGTTTGATTAATGATAGGTCTTATCATGGCACAATTTATTATATGAGAAAAAGTATTAACAACCTCAGCCCAAAAGTTCCTTGTAAGTTCACTAGCTATTAACATAGTCCTAGCAATTTCATCCAAAGTCGTCCTATTTTTCCCTTTTTTTTTTTGGTAAAAATGTAAGTTGATATATACCAAAAAAATCATGAACGTGTCATCTTACAACCTAGGAGCAAATAACTATCAACAGACGAGAACCAAAGCTATACAACTCCAACTAACACCAGAATAACCAAAAGTAAACTATCTGCTAGACACAAGCTACCTAGTTGTTATACATAAATTGTTGAACCACACCAATTCTGCATTACTCCATTTGTCACTGATTTGTGCACGTACTCTAATACATATATCATCTTGTATCTGTCCAATCAATATTTTCTGCCCTTAAAACCACATCATTCCAGTAGGATTGATTTCTTATCTTCCAGAGGTAATACACAGCAGCAGCAAGGCTAGCATAACAGACCATTTGCTGCTTTTTTATCTTGTATCTTCTACCCCATTGCTTCCATCTTGCATATAAACTCCCCTACTGTTGGTATCTGTTCCTAACCACTTCATGATATTTATATACCTTACCACCATAGAGGCACTTAAAGAATAAGTGTTCACATGAATAATCACCCTGAACACATAGTAAGCATTTGGTGTCACTATAGAGACCAGCTAGTTTCATTATGTGTCTAGTCTTCAGGCTATCCTGAGCTGCTAGCCAGGAGATAAATTAGTGCTTTGGAATGTTGGTCTTGCTCCATAACCAGTAGTACCATTCTACACTATCTTGATCTCCCACAAGCCATCTATATCCTGCTAAAATAGTATATGTCTTCTGACCCCCAAGCCATCTATTGTTGGTATATGCTGCTTTCTAAATTTCCTTCACCCTGTATATCATCTTCCATGACCAACTAGCTGATCTAAGAGGGACATAGCCCCACCAATAAGAGTTCTTGATGTAAACACTATGAATCCACTTAATCCACATAATGTCTTCTTTTTGAGCAATTTGTCATACAAATTTCCCTATGGCTGCTCTATTCCATGTGTGGCAATTTGTCAACCCCAAGCCACCTTTCATTTTTAGGTTTGCAGATCCAGTCCCATGAGACAGCAGGGGGACTGTGAAGATAGGATTTACCTTCCCATATGAAAGCTCTACAAATCTAATTAATTTTGTCCAGTACCTTCTTAGGCATAATGAAGATCTGAGCCCAATAGGTATGTAGGCTCAACATAACCGCATTCACTAGCACATGTCTTGCTGCATAGGACAAGTGTCTAGAATAACAACAGAGGATCTATTTTGTCCATTATAACATCACATTATGCACTTGTTAGCCTTCTAGCAGAAATTGGAATACCCAGGTATCTGAATGGATATTACTCTCTCTTAATAAATCGAAAGAGCTGACGAATTCTTTGTTGTACATCATTAACATTTCCAAAATAAACAGCATACTTTTCCTTGTTTGTATAAAGGCCTAAAGCAACATAGAATGCTTTTAAAGCCCTTATCATCATCATAACTAAGCCCACATTTTCTTTACAAAACATCATAAGATCATCAGCAGATACTAAGTGTGTAAGTTTGATATGTGCACATCTATGATGAAACTCAAACTCAGGTCTTCTACACATCTTCTTAGAATTCTATTCAGGTACTCCATCACCAGTACAAACAATAAGGAAGAGACTGGGTCACCTTGTCTGAGCCCCTTCTTACTTTTGAAATAACCAAAGGAATTACTATTAACACTCAAAGTGAATATAGAGTGGAAGAAATTCAAAACTGCTTGACTAACCTCAGTTCCAATTTCACCCCATGCTTTCTTAAAGAAGTTACTAGAATAGCCATCAGACCCTGCGGATTTTATATTATCAATATAAAAAATCGCAGCCTTCACATCAGCCTTAGTGAGGGGAATACACAAATTATATTGTTGCACATAGGGCCTTCTTTGATTATACTCCTAGTCACTCTGCATTGTGAGCTATCATCTGTTCCCATGAGGCTTTCATAATACTGCACAAAAGCTTCTTCAATCCCTTGAGTATCTTCCTTCCATACACCACCTAAATTTTGAATTCTATACACCGGATTATGCATTCTGCTCTTCTTGAGACAAGCATGAAAGTATGATGTGTTTTTATCTCCACCTTTCAGCCGCTCAGCTTTTGCTCTTTGCTGTAGGTAAGACATTCTTGCCTTGTTAAGTCTTTGGTACTCGTGCATAACTTCATTTTCTTGCTGGTGAAAGACAATATTCATAGGCTGTGTATGTATGAATTTTTGAATTGCATTTAATTTTGTCAATGCTAGCATGCATTCATTCTCTATGTTAGAGAATTTGGCCTTATGCAACAACTTAAGACCTTTCTTCAATTTCTTCATCTTAACAACTACTCTATACATTAGAGTACCAGTCATATTCTCCTGCCAATAATCATTCACAATGCCCATAAGTTCCTCTGCCATACTCCACATATTGCAGTATTTAAAGGCTCTAGGCCTTTGATCATGGTATTATCCAGTTTGATAACACATGGGCAATGATCAGATATGCCTTCTGTTAAGAATGTAGCACTTGTGTTTCCCATTATGTGAATCCTATCATCATTGCACAAAATTCTATCAATCTTCGAAAACACCTGATTAATACCCTCTTGCTTATTTGACCATGTAAAAAAAGGACCATGTACACCTATTTCAAGAAGAAAATTATCCCTCACACACTGTCTGAAGCTAGCTACCTCCTCTAAGGTTTACAGATGAACCAAGTCTATCTTCTAAGTTCAAAACATTATTTAAATCCCCCATTACAATCCATGCACATGTTACTCTCTTGCTGATATTCACCAGAGCTAACCATAACTCAGTCCTCTCATCAGCCTCATTGAATCCATACACCACTATAACAGGAAAAACTTTACCTGTACCTTTATGAATTACTTCACAATGCACATGTTAAGATGAGCTTGCAGAAATATTCAGCACAAAACTACTATCCATTCACACCAGCCATATTCTACCTCTTTTATGGTATTGATAGGTGGTAGCAACAGAAAAGTTTGAACATACTTTAGGGAAGATTTTAGGAAAGTTTACTGCCTTCACCCTTGTTTCAAGAAACCCAAATAATCCAATATTATAATGAGTTAGAAATGTCCTAACCTCACTATGCTTCATTGGGATATCTAAGCCTCTTATGTTCCATACAACTAGATTATCCATTAGGAAGAGGATCATGTGCTCCCCCTACCACTTCCACTGCATCAACTTAGACCTTCATTCCTCCTACCATAATAGCTCTTATTGTCACCTCTTGCTCCTTGCGTGCCCCTGATCTCACAGAACAAGATTGTTTCACCTCTTGAATCTGAACCGCAGTCGCAGGATCTTCAGTAGCTTGATTAGCAATCACAATTTCAATTTCTTTACTCATAATTTCCTTCGCACCTACCTCTTTCTCCTTACCAACATCTTTTACGGGTATTTGAAGAGTTGGATTAGGTCTTGCCTTAGGAACCCTAACATGTCTAGGTTTCGTTTTTGCCAACGCCAACTGATACTTCTTCCTCCTGCAATCCTCTGATGTATGCCCTATTCCCTTGCGATCCCCACATATCACTGGTTTACATTCATATTGAACAGATTGGATCATTTTTTTTCTCGTTCTCATTCTTGAAACTCATTGTATTTGGGAAATTTTGATCCACATGAACCTCCACAAGAACTCTTGCATACGCAATGATATCCTTTTGAGCTGTTACCCTATTCGTTCTTATAGGTTTCCCAACTAACCCACCAATTTTATTTAAGGGATTTTTTACCTAATATTCATAAGGTTGCCCTATTTTTCCTTTCAATAACACCATTTTGTTTTATAATTATGATCAAGGCCATTCTCTACTTAAGTCATCAAATTTATAATTTTCAAATTCCTTACCATGATCGGATCTAATATGTATTAATCTATGACCACTCAAATTGAACTCTCTTTTGAAAGACAAGAAACTCATCATAAGTCTCATACTTGTGAGAGAGAAAAATAACTTATGTAAATCTAGGGTTCTCATCAACAATAACTAATACATACTTCTTACCACTTCGACTTTGAATCCTCATATGACCACACAAATCCATGTGAATTAATTTGGCTTTGTGGTGTTCATAACAGTTTTAGATTTGAAAGAAGATCTTAATTATATGCTTTCCTTTGGCACACGCATCACAAACTTGATCAACATAAAATTTTATAGATAGTAATCCCAAAACAAGATATTTTGATTTAAGATTGTCAAGTAATGAAAATCTTGGATGACCAAGTCATTTATGCCATAGGAGTGAATCATCCTCTATAACTCTAAGGCGTGTCAAATCATGTCAAATTGTTTTTAGCAATAAGACCAAGATCAACAACATATGTGTTCTCTTTTCTTGTTCCTTCCAAGATGACACTCTTACCATTATTGTTTATGATCAAGCATTTTTCACTGTTAAATTTTACATTATTTCCCTTATCACAAAATTGAGAAATGCTCAAAACATTATGTTTTAATCCTTCAACTAAAAATACACTATCAATGGAATGTCATAGTGACTTACCAACTTTACTCATGGCATGTTAGATTTGTCTCCATCCATGTGCTTCGAACATCCACTATCAAGATACCAAGTGTTGTTCCCCCGCACTAGTTGTAAGTTGTAGGAACCCCTTTTTCGTGGGTTCCTATTCTTGACTATTATTAGTTTTAGCAACCCATTACATGTTACTCATTTTCACATTCTTGCCAATCATTACAATTCTTAGTTGACATTGATTTATGTAATGACCTATCTTCGACAATACATGCAAATTTTGTCACTAAGTAGGTCAACATATTTCTTAGGATTATTCGTCTTCTTTTTGTTTTTAAAATCAAGACCTTCTTTTCTTTTAGTTTATGGTCTCTTAGTCCACTTAGGAATAACCATCACTTTGCCTCTATTCCTTGCAACAACAAGTTCCTTCTTAAGATTATTGATCTGTTCCGTTAAGGTAATTTTATCTTTATTCAGATTTTCGATCTCAAATGTTTAACCTTTCAAAGGGATTGTTCTTATATAAAAGGAACTTAGAACATGGGTAAATTCTTTTAGGTCTGAGATTTCTAAATTGATTAGATAATTTTCATATGTCATACTCTCATAGAGTTCCTTGATTTTTAAGTTTTTATCAAACAAATCAAAGAACTTACTTTCAACATCCGTTCCTGTTTCCTTAAGCCATTCTAGATGTTATTTACAAACTTTAACAGCTTGTTCAAGTTTTTTACGTTCATGTCTACATTCAAGAATTGCATCATAGAGAAAATCATAAATTTCAGTCCGAGATTTTCCATCTAAGTCTGATTTGAGAATATGCTGGCTTACCTCAACATTTTGTTCATCTTCCTTTGTGTCACTATTTTCCACGAGGCAAAGATTTGCAGTTTCTTCATTTTGTTAATCTTCTTTCTCTTCAGTATCTAAATCGCCCCAAGCCGCTATCATTGCCTTTCGAACCTTCACTTTAGAGAAAGGTGCTTTAGTTTCCTTGTTCCTTTCAGCAGAACATTCCTTTTTCCTTTCTTTGGTTTTGTTGTTTTCCCAAAGTGGACATTCCTTTATTATGTAATTTGTACTACCATATTCATGAGACACAACTTTGTTAGAAAACTTTTGAGCTTTACCTTTGAAGTTTCCATTTTTCATGTTCATATACATCTTTCGAATTGTTCGGACCATAAGAGTTCATTCCTCTTCTTCAGAGTCAGAGTCATATTCATCATCGTCTTTTAGGGCAATGGACTTTGACTTAGAGCTTTTACCATATTCATATCAAGGTGGAGCCCATGAGTCATAAGTGATCCAATAAGTTGTTCTAGATTGAACTTAGTGAAGTCTTTTGTTTATTACAAAGCAATGACCCTAGCCATCCATCTATCCTTAGGAAGACTCCTTAGAAGTTTTCGAACATGTTCCTCTTATCAAATAAACTTTCCAAGAGAAGTTAACTCATTAATAATGTTTGTAAAATGAGTAAACATCTCTTGTATGCTTTCCTTATCTTTCATGGAGAACAATTCATATTGATCCATTAGTAAATCAATTTTAGACCTCTTGACTTCATTTGTTCCTTCATGGGTTAGCTCAAATAAATCCCATATTTGCTTACGAATTTGCATCCCATGATTCTATTCTACTCATGGGGTCTAAGTCCACAATGTAAAAGTTTAACAGCCATTGCATTCACATCCATTTTTTCAAATTCAGCTTTGTGATATTCAAAGAAGGGTTTAGGAATTATCTCATTTTTGTCAGTAGTAGTTGTGACATCATAATCACCAACTTCAATAACTCTCTATAACTGCTAGTTTTCAGCCTTGATGAAAATCTTAATTGTATTCTTCTAGTACAAATAGAACTTTCCATTGAACATAGGAGGCCTTTGCGTAGAGTAACCTTCCTTAAGTTTCTCGCGGTGTTCATTGTTCATTGGCTCTTTTTCTCAATAGGGTTTCCTATTTATCGTGAGTTCTAGCTCTAATACCAATCGTTATTTCAGTAGGAAAAATACAAGAGGGGGGTGAATTGTATTTGTAGAAATAAATATAACTTTTTGTGGAATTATTAAACTTGAACAAAGAAACAAGCTAAAGGAACACAAGGGATTTTTACAAGGAAAAACTTCTTGGGCCCAACAACAAGAAACAACCTCTACCACTAGGGATTTTAAGCACATCGCTTTCATTAATTAGGCCAATCAACTTTGCTACAACCTATTTCTATTCACGTGCCACAACTTGAGTTCCTAAACTCAAGTTCCTGAACAATTGTTTATTAACAGTTGTTCCTCTCAACTTCTCTTGACGTTTTCTCACTTTAACTCGCTTCACACAAAGCTTTCTCTCTTACACGAGTTTACTCAAAATCCCCTTACCCCAAAATCAAAATACGATGATCAATCAAATTAGTGGAACTAGAGTAAGAAGGCAAAGAACAAACGACTTTTATGAAAGAATGAAGGAACTGACACTTTACTTAATTAAACTCACTAAATCACTTGGTCAGAGACAAATTGGAACTTAATTAGACATTAGTATGTATAGCAGTGATTACTTAGAACGTGTGATTAAATCATGAGTTAGTGGTAAAAATATTATCTCGTGATATTCCACAACTAGAGCAACACCCTTTTTAGACCCATGATCTCCACGATCTATGTTGAACGCGTGCAATAGAAATACTCCTGCTTCCTTAAATTTAGCAACTACTTGTGCAATACATAAAAATATGATTTAGCTAAAAAATATTTTAATTATAAGAAAATAAAATTTAAATGCTTTTATAAAATATTATATTTAATAAATATTATAATTAAACCGGAAAAGGATTTTAATTATCTTATAAAATATAAATATTTTCCTTAAAATCAGATTTTTACTTTAATAAAACGATTATCTAAAATCTAGGCATGAAACACTCAAGCATCATATATTAACTGTTGTATAGCTTCAACAGAGGTCTAGTTCCTTTTATTAGTTAGTTCCTTTAACTTAACATGACAGTGCTAGTTTGTTTGTTCCTTTAAAAGAAACAGACACTCATTCTCTTTTTAAATTATCATAGTTCCTTATCAATTCTTACTCGTTCCTTTACATTGGAACTAGAAACAAAAAGTCTTGCTTTGGTCCTCTTGTTTCAACGCATCTCCAGTATCAGTTTCTTGAGCATCTTCATTTAGTATTCAAAATCCAAACTTGTTTTATTCTTCTGACTTAGTATTCTCTTTGCTCTTGTCAATGTTACCTTGCAAAAATCCATTCACTTAATAACTTGTTAGTTCATTACTTAGTTTGTTTTTTTGTTCCTTTGTCATCACCAAAACTAGGGTTCAACATAATGTAGGATGCGTTTTAATGCATTATAATGAGCTTCAACGGGTCATGCATAAAAATGAAAACCAAATGCACATCATAAGCAATGTCTGGACAAGTAAATGTCAGATACTGAAGAGCACCTGCGAGACTGCAATAATGAGTCTGATCTGCCACTATTTGATCGGAATCACACTAAGGTTGGAGTAAGTATCAATGGGAGTTTCGACAGGTCTACAAGTCCCCATGCATTCATGCTCCAATATCTCCTAAGCATAATTCCTCTGAGAAAGAAGCATATAGGAAGGAGTACGAGTAACTAAGATACCTATAAAATATATGAGAGGCCCAAAATCAATCATAAGACATTCAGTTTTCAATCGAGCAATGACACGATCCCATAAAGCATTAAAGGAGGTGAGCAAAATAATATCATCAACATATCGAAAGATTGGTTGTATTAGTACCCTAGCGAAAAGTGAATAAAGAGTTGTCACTCTTAACAATAACAAAACCCATCTGAAGAAGAAAGTGCACAAGATGGTGATACTAAGGTTGTGGAGCTTGTTTGAGACCATAGAGGGCCTTATAACAAACATTATGGGGAAATCTCTTATTAAACCCGGGTGGTTGATGCACATAAACTGTCTCGTGTAAGTCACCATGTAAAAGGCATTATTCACATCAGACTGACGAATAGACCAGTTGCGAGCCATAACTAATCCTCACATAATACGAATTGTAGAAAGATGAACAAATAGACTAAAAGTTTCATCACAATCAACACCCACTTTCTTTGTGAGTAAAAATCCACATGCAAATCACAATATTTACCCCCATAGGCCTACATAATAATTCTCATGTACCAGTATTAATCAAAGCACCATATTCATCATGCATCACAACATTCTAATTTTGGTTAGTTAGGGTCGCTTTATGTGATTTTGGAAGTGGGGAACGATGAAGTGGGGCAGAAGGTGAAATATTAGGCTTGCAAATGCCATACATGGACCTAGTGTGCACAGGATGGGGGGGACGGGGCATGTGGGTCGAATAATAGGTAGCTCATGGAGTGGGGGGTTGTACCATGGTGGGGTTAGTTGGTGGTCCTGAGTCCACAAGAGGGTGGGTGGGGTGTGATGGGGGTGGGCTATGTAATAGAGCGCGGGGGGCCGAGCATGTGGAGATGAGGTATAGGGTTGGGCCCAATATTTCCGGGGCTGGTTATCAGGGAATTGGGTACTGAGCTGGGGAAAATATTCACATGCTGGCCTACTTGAGAGAGAAGAATGGGTGGCTTGCTAAGGGAGTTTGGGTCGTGAGAGGCGTGGGATAGGCGCTAGGCAAGTGGCAGCATGTGGAGGAGGAGCTTATAATGGGAAAAGTAATGGGATAGTCCCAAAATCATCCAAAGACATCTAAAATTTCATAAATTTGTAAAAGATAAGGTACACTCATCAAATGGGACATGGCGAGAAATAATTATTTTATTTATGTCAATATCTAGACATATATACCCCCGGTGATTTGATGGATAGTCTAGAAAGACACATGAAGTGTAGCGAGGAGCTAATTTTTGATGAGTGGTGGCCGTTAAATTTGGAAAGCGATGACACCCAAAAAACCGAATATGGTTATAAAAGGGGGTTCTGTAAAATTGATTAGAGGAGTATTATTTAGTATCTTAGTAGGCTAGAGATTTACAAGATATGTTACTGTTTGAAGAGATTCTACCCAATATTGTGAGTCTGAGGAACAAATGCATACCATAGAACAGTTTGAGACATATTGTTTAGAGATCGATAATGCGTTCAACTTTCCCATTTTGTGAAGATGTTTAAGGATAAGAAAAGGGAATTATGTGTTTGACACAATATAATTTAAATGGCTATTATCAAATTCCCTCCCATGATCATAATGAAACGCTTTAATGGGGCACTCAGATTGAGTTTGGACATAATTGGCGAAAGTGAATGAAGGTTTAGTATACTTGAGATTTAAATTTCAGTGGTATAGCCATAAATAAAGAGTAAAATCATCTAATAATAGTAAGTATTATTTAAGACCTTGAGAACTACGAATAGGAGAGGTCCATAAATCACCATGAATAATGTGAAAAGTAGAACTATTTTTACTATTAGATTGATGAAACGAAAAACGAAGATGTTTTTCTATGACAAGAATTAAATAATTGGAGTAAGGCTCCTTCTTACAGTTCATTAAATCTCTAAATCTAAAAAAGCTTAAAACTTGAGTTCCTAGATGTCTATGGCGACTATGTGAGGTTGTTAATGAAGTGGTCTTGTGGGTAGTGGCGAGACATGTGGATGGTAGAGGACTACCATTAGATAAAGCTTCACCCGAGCTATTTCACCTTGCTATTTTATTTCCTGTGCGAAGGTAAGTATCAAACTCAATAGAGACATCATTGTCAGTAGTAATTTTTTCGGACTGAAATGAGGTTCTTTATGATTTATGGGGTAAATAGAACATCACGACAAGATAATATAATGGTGGGTAAGGGTTCGACAAGAGGATTGACTATAACCAAGAATAAGAATGCAATCCCCATTACCAACTAAAATATGATTATGAGTGTTGAGATTAAATATGGGCAACAAAGTCCCTGAGGAGTTCATCATATGAGTCGTAGCATCTGAATCCATGTACCAAGAATTATCCTGAGGAAGAGCCATCATGGCAAACAAATTTTCCATTTCGGTAGGTCTCATGAGGTTCCAGTAGTCCGGATAGGACGTGAAAACCATGTGATGGGCATTTTGCATGAAGCATTGGGTTGGACTAGGTTTGTATGAGGATGGATATGTGAGCTTGTAGAAACCTGATTGTTGTGGGTAAGGGTCGAGCCCGACAATCTAGGTAGGATCCCACTCTGGTGAAACGGGCTAGGGGGCTAACCAGCTTACAAAGCACGATGAGTCAATCGCTGCTGTGCCGTGACTTCTTGTTTTGGGTGGGCAACGCGGCCACGGTCGCGACCTGTGCCTCATCGACCACCCTTGCATTGATAACGACTGGTGCTACTGCATTGAATAGGTTGTTGCTGGACTGTGGTGGTGAGTGGTGCTAGATTTTGCCGTCGGTGGTCCTTGAGCCATAAATGATGAATTTTGGGAAGCCAACTCTTATGCTCGGCAAGACTTTTCCAGTACTAGACGCAATCGGGCGGATTCAAACCAAGGAAAGGGATTCGTTTGCTTAATCATAGTAGCTACCACATCAAAATCCGTTTTAATAAGACCAATAACAAGCCATAAAAATAACTTTTGCTTCTAAATAGGTTGATTAATATGGCAAATTTGGTCATTTAAAGTCTTCAATTGTGTGTTGTACGACGACACATTAGTAAAACTGGACAAGTGAAGGGGGTCGAATTAATTTTCAAGATAAAGTACCCGAATATGTTTGTAATCTTGAAAAGTAGCCTTCAATTTGTTCCAAAGATCCTATGCGGTATCCCTACGTCACAAATCGTCTGTAGTGAATCAGAAGAAGTTTTGCTGTAAATATATTGTACTACGAATGAATCAAGATGCTCTCAAATCTCGTTGGAAATATCATACTGACGTTTTTTCTTCGGGTTTATGTGAAAACATTAAAGGCATTGGCATGAAACTCAAATAACGCCACCCAATTGGAATACCTAAACCTTTTTACAATCAAGAATCAAGGGAATACAATTTTAAATATTAGTGACGGAAAGAGGAGGTTGGTATTCATGTGAGGTGGGTTTTGAGGGGGACGGTGTGCCAGGTTGTTCCAAGGCCATGAGGGTGGCGGTTGGGAATGGTGGCGGTTGGGAATGGTGGCGGTTGGGAATAGTGATGGAGAGTGTATGAGAAGGGCTCTTTGTCCTGAGAAAAAAAAATTTGTGGATGGTATCTGAGAAACCTAAAGTTATGATACCATACTAGATTCAGTGAAACTCTTGAATTGGAGGGATTATCATTCATCAAATATTTAGGTTATGTTTAGGCCACTTGAAATTTTCTGATCTGAACTAATCTGATCTTATCTGAACTTATTTTTACTGATATTATATGATCTGATATGATATGATCTGATGTGATGTGATGTGATCTGATCTGATTAACAAGATATTATCTTTTATAAAATATATTATTACTATTATATTATTGCTTTGTAATTCATTATTATGCAATACATTATAATATCTTATTTATATTATTACTATTATTATCATTTTATTTCTAGCACAACTATTAAACGACTTTTATTAATAATTATTATTGTTGTTATTATTATCATTGTTATAATAACAACAACAATAATAATTATTATTACTAAAAATAATTATATAATCTAAGTCATTATTTTATAAGAGCACTTATAAAATGTTTCACAGTTTTCCTTAAAAAAAATGTTTCACTTGAGAAGTCGGCAGACTCAACTCTTTTTTTTTCTTATAAAATAATATAAGATATACAAACAACTATGACTTGCGCAAGAAAGAAATGGATAGCGTGCAACTTCAAATAGTTAGAGAGATTTGGAATTCGATAGGAAGAGGTATACCAGATCTAAATTTATAATTTGTATCTCGCACTTAGCTTATTTTGAAATGTAATAACATAGTAGTTTCGTTATCATGAATTTGAGCTATCATATTTTATATATATTTTTTTTATTTTTGCGCCAATCTTATGTTCTTAACACGTGGCTTTTAATTTTCTATTATTTAATAGCAATAAATAACTTAAAATAATGATAACAATGGTATTTATAATGATAATAACGAGATTAATAATAATTACCAATATTAATAATTAATAAGTACCCCGTCAAAAAAAATATTAATTAATAAGTACAACATCAACAATAATAATCCTTTTGAACAAATGTACTAGTAATAATAGTATTAATAGTAATAATGAGTTTTTAAATATAAGCATGATCTGAACTGGTCTGATATGATCTGAACTTATCTGATCTGATCTGAACTTATCCGATCCGATCTGATCTGATTAGGTACGAAATAAGCAAAAAATAAGGTGAATTGAACATAGCCTTATACCTCATTTGTTTCAATACACTTTGACTTTTACACTTGTCAATGCACTACTTTGACTATTAATATCTTTAATTATATATTAGAGTAAAGTATAAAATTTTAATTTTCTGAAAATATACATTGAGACGAATCTAACATCATATTACATTATAACATTTGATTTTATCAAATAGTAAATAATGCATGGTCAAACCTCGTAATGAACAGTGAAATTTTCAAGGTGTAGCGAGTAATTCGAAAGGAAGGAAGGAAGTAATTACAAACTAATAATAATACTAAGCATATTTTAGAAAATCTATCTATATTAAAATACTAGATACAAATATATCCACAGAATATCCTGTTCTATCACTGTGGAGAATTCCCCTAAAAAAAGGAAGATTGAGGAACGAGCGACAAGAACTTCGACCACATGTTTCATACCATTATACCATATGCCTAAATTCTATTAATTGTAGTATTGAGTATTGACAATTGACCATGCATCGCATCTAGAATAGGCATTACGTAGCGGGTGCGGCACCTACCAAATCATCCACTAAATAAATGCAATTACACATAAAAAATCTTAGGTGCTACATTTATTAATGGCCTTGCGCCACGAGGAACTCGGGGTATGCTTTTTCTCCTTCTACATTTTTTTTTTAATTTATAACTTTTTTTAATGTTTTATTAGCTTCATCTCTTAATCTATCATTCTTATATAGTTCTCATTTGAGTTTATATGATCAAACATCACAACTTTGATCAAATATTCTCATTGATATATATATAAAGGCATACTTATATAATATCTTATTAGATTCGTTTCAACGTGTAATTTTATAATACATAAATTTTTGGGTTAACTGTTACACCTAGGTACGGGTGCTAACGAGCCAGGACGACTGGCAAGCTATTCGAATATCCTGTTCTATCGAGCCTGAGCCTAATAGCATTCGGCTCGAAAGGTCGCAAACACGTTCGATAAAATTTACATTAATATTTATATTTTTATATGTAATCCAACTTGGACCTTAAATAGTACTCCACTAGGCACAAAAGTCTAACATTGGTTAAGAAACAAGCACCAATCTTATTTTCTTTATAAAAAGCTACTACTCCTTACCTCTACTTGGAGTTTGGTTTTGTACCTCCTTCGTTGGAAAACAACCTTTATACTCTATTCTCTTCCCAAAAAGAATGAAGTATATTTTGAAATATTTGATTATTTGGTAATTAAACTATCTAATAATTTATTTATTTAAATGCACTTAGAGTCTTGTTGTTACAAGGTTGAAAGATTTTAAAATAAAACATGAAGTCCCACATTGAAACTTTAGTAGAGTTAAGAGGGAAATCAAGTTATAAAAGAATATGTAGAGCGAGTTTTTCTCTTAAACAAAACATGGAGTCCCACATTGAAATTATAGCAATGCTAAGAGAGAAACCAAGTTATAAATACATATGTAGGATGACATAAAGAAAATATGGAGTCCCACATTGAAAACTTAGCAATGCTAAGAAGGAAACCAAGTTATAAAAGCCTAGGTAGGATGAGTTTGTTTTACTTCAACAAACCATGAAGTCCCACATTGAGTTTTTAGCAATGCTAAGAGGGAAACCAAGTTATAAAAAGCATATGGTGGGTAAGTGAACAAGC
Source organism: Beta vulgaris subsp. vulgaris (assembly GCF_026745355.1). NCBI lineage: Eukaryota > Viridiplantae > Streptophyta > Magnoliopsida > Caryophyllales > Amaranthaceae > Beta > Beta vulgaris. The sequence continues at coordinate 45,283,376 of NC_079206.1, read as the reverse complement.
TCACCTACTTTCTTGGGCATACTTGGCTTATACGGTTGGGCCTATTGCCTAAGTGTTGTTTTCGTTGTTGACTTGGGCCTACGTGGTTGGGCCTAAGCCCAACTTTTTAAAACTAAGTTTCTAGCCGAGCCTTGAGCCGATCTTGGACTTTGTCCTGTCGAGCTCGAGCCAAGCCCAAATATTGGAGGCTAGTCGAGCTTCGAGCCCGAGCCGAGCTTGACTTTCACTAGTTTCGAGCCGAGCCGAGCTTGACTTCCACTAGTTTTGAGCCGAGCCGAGCCTGAGCATGTTCGGTCTAGGTTCGGTTGGTTAAAACCCCTACACCTACGGGTGTTAATCGAGTCGAGCAGCTCGCAAAAAACTCAAACCCGACTCGATCAACGCTCGGTCAAAACTCGACTCGAATTGGATCGAAACCTTAATGAGCATGGGTCGAGCAGGGTCCTGCTCGACTCGTTAAGCTCACGAACATCTCGATAAATTTTTCTTATATATATTTTTCTAAGAAGTTATTTTATTTAGTATAAAAGTTTTAAAATTTGAGAAATAAGGTCCAAATTACAAAACCTAGCTAATATTTACCTCATGGTTCATACCTCCCTAATCATACTTCATAAACTAGTAACATGAATTTAAAACAAATAATAATAAAAAAATGATTTTCGAGTAGTCGAGTCAAGCCAATCGAGCTCGAGTCGAGTTTTGAGTCTAGCTGTATAAATTAACGACCACGAGACGAGCAAGAGTTTGGCTAGCTTAACGAGTTTTTGAGTCGATTCGAGCATGATTTTCGAGTTTTTGGGTAGAGTCGAGCATGGCCTTGCTCGCGATCAACTAGCTCGAGTAGCACCCTTAGTTACACCATAACTTATGTTGTAACAACCTACATTCCACCGCTTCTTTTGTGAAATTAAAAGGACTCAACCGTCATGAATACTTCATCCGTTTTAAATTAAATGCAACAAAGAGGTATTATTTGTGAGACATAAAATATTCTTTCGTTGCATTCAATTCAAAACGAAGAAAGTAAATGACATTTGATTCATGTATAGTCCATGTCATTATTGTTAGAGTTTATGTCATTAAGCATTCGGCGAAATAAGTTATGGTGGAATATATTACATCCATAACGCACTATTAATAAAATCAATTTCTTATAATTTTTGTTAATACGTAACTAAAGATATTGATAATCAAAGATACGTGTTGCAGATCATGTAAAAAACAAAAGGAAACTATATATATATATATATATATTGGGAAAAAGAAAGTGATACACTAGGGGGAAAAAAGGAAGGGTTGCGCAGGAAGGGTTGCGCTTTTTCTATAAGCGCAGCCCTACTAGTGAAGGGCTGCGCTTTTCTTTAAAAGCGCAGCCCTACATAACAGAAGGGCTGCACTTTTGAAGAAAAGCGCAGCCCTTCACTTAGTAGGGCTGCGCTTTTAAAAAAAGCGCAACCCTTCTTACAGTAAGAAGGGTTGCGCTTGTCTAAAAAACGCAGCCCTTCTTAGAAGGGCTGCGTTTTTTAGACAAGCGCAGTCCTTTATGGGCATTTTTTTTATTTTTTTATGGGCTTGTAAAATGTTAATAGGCGGGCTTATGGTTTTCAATTTTCATTCTCACGCTACTCCTCCCCCATTCTCTCTCTCTCCCTCCCTCATTCTCTCTCTCGTCTCTCACAAATGCACGCTGCCTCCCTGATTCTCTCTCTCCTCTCTCACAAACGCTGCCTCCCTCATTCTCTCTCCCTTCACTCATTTTCTCTCTCTTACAAAATGTTACAATCGATTTTGCACATTTTCTCTCTCGAACTTCAGTTCCCAGTCGCTCCATTCGTCTTTGAGTCATCAATCACACTCGCTCGTTCGTTCGAAAAAGAAGGTGCGCCATTGCTGAAATTTCGAGATCTACTGAAAATCATGAGAAAAAGACGAAACAAAGAAGGAAGAAACGAGATCTGCTGAAATTTCGAGTTCCCTAAGTTTCGTCTTTTTTTTTTGTGTGTGACGGTTTAGGATGTTCATTAGATTGTATAGGCAGAGAATATGGTGGTTATGGTGGTTATGGGTGTTTCTACGAAAGAAGATGCAGCAGATTCAAGGAGATAATCCTTCTTTCTTCTTTTTTTTTTACCCAGAAAAGGTGTGATATATTATTAATGGATTATGTTTTTTTTTACTTATTTTCATAAAAATAACAAAAATATATGTGTTTTCTGCGAAACAACGAAGAAAAAGAGAGAAGCTTTTAGCAGTAATATTTAGGACAAAGAAATGACAAATGAAACGACAAGATTTGCAAGAGTTGAGATGAGCAAGAGGATGGAGATTGATTGATTGAGAGGTGATCCGGAAATTGGTGGTTATGGGGATGTTCATTAGATTGTATAGGCAGATAATATGAAATATGTGTATATTCTTTTTTCTTTTAAAAGTTCTATAAATCTTTATTTTGTACTATAATCCTCGAAAATGATTAGATTTAGTTGTGTTACACAGTTAGGAAGATTAGAAACTTAGTTTACAGTTGACAAACTAAGGTTCTTATTTGTTGCATACTATAAACTTCGTACAGTCTGTTAGTAGTTGCAATCTTTTGCCTTTATTTAGTTGTTGTTTATTATCTTTCTTAGGTTTGTAGTTTGTTTGATTGTATAATAGTTCTATTGAAATGTGCGATTTTTATAGAAAAACTTGGTTAATTCAATTGTTTGATTATATATTTTTGTTTTGGATTGTTTAAACAATATGAGTAGATATATTTAGGAGTAAAAAATTGCAAAAAAAAAAAAATTTTTTTTTTTTAATTTTTTTTGGGTCAGAAGGGCTGCGCTTTTACCTAAAAAGCGCAGCCCTTCGTTGTGAAGGGCTACGCTTTTCTAGCGCAACCCTACTTAAAAAGTGAAGGGCTGCTATTGAAAGGGCTGCTGTCAAAAAGCGCAGCCCTAAGGGCCTTTTTTAGCATAGCCCTTCTTTATTTTTCCACTAGTGATATATTAAAAGGCGTTCTTAAACAAGTAACGGTACCACTTAGCGCACTCCCTTAAGGTGCTTTACCAATGTGATCCACATCCGATAAAGTTTTTTGTAATTGCTATGTAAAATATCTAATTCCGTGATTTGAAGTTTATATACTAAAGTGTTAACTAATAAACCAAGTGATATTTGGTCTTATTATCTAAACGTCAAACATTAATAAATGAAAATTTTCTTTAACAGGTGTGTAGTTTGGGTATAAAAACTACTTAATACCTTAAATTATGTATTCATTAAGGTTATATAATGCTTACAACGGTATCTTAAATAAATGTTTTTTTATTCTTCGTGCTACTATGTATTATTGCTACATTGTCTTATAATATAATGGAAATTTCATATGATTAATATTGTTACATATCCATTTGAGAAAACCTTTTCTTTTACCAGTTACCTCCACCAAATCAATGGGATCATATAGTTTAAATACCACAAATTCTTATAAAAGACGGTCTCACATTAGTGTTGACATGAGATTAACTAATGTCATGCTTACATCACGTGTGTGCATTATATCAGCAATGGAATTAGTTAAGCGCTAAAGTATTTTAATTAAGCGTTGAATTATATTAATTAAGAGCTTTGACCTGTTAATTATGCTAGTAAAACCATCTCATTTCCCCCTCAATTTATATTTTCTCTCTCCTCTGCCAACTCTAATTTATATCTCTTATATCTATCTCTTCTACCAATTCGCGTTTCTCTCTCCTCTACACTGCCATTTACCTCTCCTCCACCCAAATTCCATTTCATTCTGATGATACTTCTCTTTCTTTTGTTTTTCTTTTCTTTTTTGAATATATGAAACTTTCAACTATATAACGTCATTTTTCGCGACTTCTTCAATCTTGATGATGAGAATTTCTCAAAGCTCTTTGTTTCCCTCAATCAATGGGAATAAACTTTAATGAATCTCTTATTATGAGTTACAACTTTTAGGTAGAAATTACATTTTTGTTAGGCTAGTAGTTATGGCTTTCTGGTGATTAGTTATCGTTTCCATGTAAATAGTTAAGCAACTGGGTAAATAGTTATATTTTAAGGTTAATAGCTATGGTTTTTAGTTATTAGTAATTGTTTATAGGTTATTAGTCATAGCTTTCATGTTATTAGTTATAGTTATGATTCTGGATATATTGTTATATTTGTCAGGTTAATAGTTATGGTTTTTAGTTATTAGTAATTGTTTAACGTTATTAATTATAGTTTTCATATTATTAGTTATAGTTATGGTTCTAGACAAATGGCAATATTTGTAAGGTTAATAGTTATAATTTTTAGTTATTAGTTATTAGTAAAGTGCGTTATAATATGATTTTTATATATAACTTATATACTTCAATGCTTAGCTAATATAATTCAACGCTTAACAAATATAGTTCACCACTTAACTAATTCATCTAGAAGCAATTTAAGGTTAGCATAGCTCATATGTTCAACCGCTTAACTAATTCCGTTGTTGGTTTGATGCACGCGCGTATGTTAGCATGTCAAGCTGGTCTCACATTAAAACTAACGTGAGACCGTCTCTTGAAAACGGATCGGACTCCTTAAATGGTCAAACTGGAAAAAAAGGGCAACAAGCGAGTAGGGTAACATACTACTTTCTTTAGCTAATCGTTTAGCCAGTAATTAATCTAGGAAAAACAAAAAAAAAAAAACTGTCGAATCTTTTTTTTTTTACGAATTTTAAGTAAAAATTTACATGGACTTGGTCCACACTAAATAAGTGTAGAGCTAATACTATTAATATGATTTATGAAAAAAATTCTTCTGTATATTAAAAAAAATAGATATAAAAGATGAAAACATATAGATTCTAAAGTTTGACTTTGTGAAAAAAATGTTACTATGTCACAAAGTTAAAATATCAGTATGATAGCCTACTATGAGAAAGGGTGACTATATGAAAAAGAAATGGACACTATGATAGATAGTAATTGTATAATATAACTTAAGATTTTAAAAGCTTAATATAAGGGGAAAAAAAAAGGATCATTATGTTAAATAAGTGGCTTTAGCTGTGGAATAGGTCCACGCAAGACTAACTCAATTTTTAATAAAATAATCATTGTTGGTGTAAATTCTAATGGTATTAGTTAGAATGTAATATAATTTTAATTTTGAACTCCTATATTTTTGCTAATAGATAGTTCAAAGTCTTAAAGATAGCTAAATTAAAAGCCATTGAAACACCTTAACCAACCTACCATAAAAAGATCTCCATCCCTAATATATAGACCTAAAAAACACAAAAGATGATCACCAAAACCCAAATCACATAGCAAACCAATGTTAAAATTCTTAGTGAAAGTCCTTCAAAATCATGCCAAAAATCAACATCGAATTACAAAAATTAAAAAAAAAAAAAAAAAAAAAAAAAACTCTAATAATGAAACCCCTTTGGAAACCCACGAATTCAGATTTAATTTACGATCATAAAATGGATTCATTACATGAAAAAGAAACCTGTGATTAGTCCCTCTAGTTCGTCATTATTCCATATTCTACTCAATTGCATTGCATGTTTGTAATTTCTCCTTAAAAAAAATGTGGCGACTCCTTACTTTTCTTTTGTCCTTTTCGTCTTCCACATTCTCCAATTCACCCTCATAATTGTTCAAACCACGTCTCTGCTGTGTAAACGAAATAGCTACATGTAACTTGGTGAAACTCATATGAAGTTGTACTATCTCTCCCTCACTCCTCAATCTAGATTTTTGGTTATGCATTGGTTTGAAATTATTCCAGATGGAGACATGAGAAGCCATAAACATGGACACGTTGCTTCTTATTGTTCGTCATTATTCATATATGTCCTTGTTTGGGCTTATTTCCTGGTTTAAGCTTACCAAGGATAATCCAGCCCAATAAATGCCTTAGAGCCTCCAGTGGGCCCCACCTGTGATGGTGCATTCCAGCTGTCAGTGCCCCCAGCTGGCCTACAGTTGGGATATCCCAAGCACTATAAATACTCAACCCCCTCATCAATGAGAAGGTATTGAATTCTTACCTAACAAACCAGAGCATCTCTCTCTAGACTTTATCTCTCTAAGCTTGATCACTGACTTGAGCGTCGGAGAGGCGATCCCGGAACAACCCCCGGGGCAGTCTAACCGTTACTTTTGCAGGATTCCGGCGTACGGACTTTGAACTCAGGACATTGAAATCTGACCCGGTACTCCCTAATCAAAGGAATCAGAACCCTTAATTTCTAGACAGAAACAGTTTGGCGCCGTCTGTGGGATAGTACAAAAAGTTACTTCGCCACCACTCACTCAGATTTATTCATTCAGCTACTCAGCTCAGAACGCCAATTGACCATGGCCCCAACCAAAAACACTCGCGGCAAGCCACCTCCGAGCAGGTCTCTCGGCCAGAGAGGGCCACTCGCCCGCACATAATCGGGATCCCCAATCCCCGACCGGAGCGAGGCCATTCGCCTGCGCATAACCGAGAGGCCGAGCGGACTCCCTCACCGGCTCGGAGGTCACCTACCGTCCAAACTTTGGACCCTCGGTCAGTATCCCAGCATATCCAGCATGTGGAGCCTCAGCCGCTCTTCGCGTCTGACCTGGCCCTTATCACGGCTCAGCTCCAGGAGACATTCCAAAAGGGTATGATGGACATGATGGCCATGCTTCAGCAGAGGCACCACAACAAGTCGTCCCGCTCAATCAGCATGAACCCAGGGAGCGCACGGTCGTCCGCTCTCAGAGGGACAACTCTCGTTCTAATCGAGACCCGCAGCCTAGCCGGCCACGGTCCGATGCGAGAGACCCGAGCCACCGGGAAAGAGAAAGTCGCGCGACAGGGTCGGCCCGTCAGCATGCAGAGACCCATGTATCTAAATCCCCAAGGGGGGTGCGGGTCGGAAACCCCAAGATGCCCGGAATTCCTTAACAACAAGAAGCGCCTCAGCCAAGGCTATGACGCTCGGGAGTTCCTCAGGAAGAAAGCAAATGACCGAGAGGGCCAAGGGGACTCGGCTCATTCTCAGCCCCTAGCTAGCTGGAGGAGGGCTCAAGTTCCTGATCCCCTTCAGTCAGGAAATCCTAGGGACCCAACCTCCGGGTAAAATTAAAACCCCCTGATCGAGCCATTTGCGGGCCTAACCGACCCAGGATCATATGGCTAGTTAAAGGCTCAAATGAGCGTGCAGACAAGCGCGAGGCCACTTGGTGCCGCTTCTTCCCTACCACCCTTAGAGGGTTGGCTCTGAATTGGTTCCAAGAACTGCCGGCGGGGTCATCACTGACTTCGCCATATTGGAGCACCTCTTCATCCATCAGTTCGTAGCGGAAAGAGGCAAAGAAAAACCAGCCTTCACCTCATGGGGGTGAAGCAAGACAAGAATGAATCCTTGTCGGACTACATCAAGAGGTTCAACGAAGAGTCTCTAAAATAACCGACCTACAGGACGCTGTAGCCTTCGCTGCCCTCATGTCCGGCCTCCAACCGGGTCGGCTCAGATGGTCATTACCGAGAATGAAGTCAAAACTTACTCGGAAGCCATGGCTCGGGCTCAAAGATTCATCCAAGCAACGGATATCTGCCGTTACTCGGACGAGGTTGGCAAGAAAAGGAAGGATGAAGGGAATCACGTGGGTCAGCCTAAGCATCAAAGAACAGGGGGCCGAGGGATCGGCTCACTGATAATGGCAACGACCCCGATTCAATAAAAACCGGAAGGAAATCTACTTTGGCATCCGGACAAAAATTGGCTTCCCAGGCCAACGCCCATCCGGACGTCATCGTCTCGGAGGGACAAAAGTTTGTGGTGTGACTACCACAAGGAATGTGGACACACCACCAATGACTGTCGGGAGCTCAAGAAATCCTTGAACGGCTGGCCGACCAGGGCAAGCTCAACCACTACCTCAAGCGCTCGAGCGAGGAAAAGGGAAAGCAAAAGGTGGGTCAGTCGAACATGGGGACACCGAAGGCTTCATTGGTGTCATCGCTGGAGGATTTGCGTCGGGAGGCCTAACCGGCCGAGCGCGCAAGGCTCACCTCCAGAACCTTAAACATCAGGTGCTTGATGTTCAGCTCCCCCGAGCAAGCTGCCCCGTCATGACATTTGGGGAACCTAGTCGGACGTTGCGTGTTCCGCACGACGACCCCCTTGTCATCGAGCTCAAGGTAGCGAATACAAAGGTGAAGAGGGTATTGGTGGATAGCGGCTCATCCGCTGATATAATCACCCTTGACTGCCTCAAAAAGCTGAAGTACACCGAACGGGATGTTACCCCCATGGCTCAGCCGCTCATAGGCTTCGGGGGCAACTCTGTCCACCCGGTCGGATCAATAAATTACCCACTCGGATGGGTGAAAAGGGTAAGGGGAGAAGCCTACCGATCGACTTCTTGGTGGTAGACATCCCTTTGCCTTACAACATAATAATGGGGAGGCCCATGCTAAACAAGGCCAAGGCCGCCATCTCCACCTACCAGCTCCTCTTGCAGTTTGAGACTGATGACGGGAAGGTAGGAAAAATTCAAGGCGACCAACAGGCCGCAAGAGAGTGCTATGTGAATAGCCTCAAAAAACCGACGTCCAAAAGGACTCGGACAACGACGTCCAAAAGGACTCGAAAAAAAGAAATATGAAGGGGGTCAGCCCTCAACGAGCCTCGGGGTGTACATAACTGAAAACCCCAAGCAATATGAACGTCCTCACCAGCCGAGAGGACGAAGAAGTCGCGATCGGCCAGGACCCCGGTCGGACTGTCAGGGTAGGCAAGGCCATGGACCCGCAAACAAGGCAAGATATCATCCAAGTGCTCACGGAGTACCAAGATGTCTTTGCCTATGAGGCCACAGAAATGCCGGGGCTCGACCCGAAAATCATGTGCCATGAGCTTAACATCAAAGAGGGGTTCAGACCTATCAAGCAGAAGCTCAGGCACCAAGGTCCCGAAAGAAATGCCGCGGCAGCAGCAGAAGTCAAGAAGCTGCTCGAAGCGGGTTTCATAGAAGAGTGTCAATACTCGGAATGGCGGCCAAGTGGTTTGGTCAAAAAGCCGAGTGGGGCATGGCGAATGTGTGTCGATTCACCGACTTAAACAAAGCCTGCCCAAAAGACAATCACCCTTGCCAAAGATCGATAGGCTGGTCGATTCAACGGCAGGGCACGCCCTTCTCAGCTTCATGGATGCAAATGCCGGCTATCATCAAATTCCCATGGCCGAGAAGGATAGGGTTCATACAGCGTTCATCACTCCTCAGGGTGTCTACTGCTACAAAATGATGCCTTCGGCCTCAAAAATGCCGGGGCAACATATCAGCGTACCGTCAACAAAATCTTCAGCGACCAATTGGGTCGGAACATTGAGGTATACGTTGACGATATGATAGTCAAAAGCAAGGCCCAGTCGGATCATCCTGAGATCTGAAAGAAACGCTGAGCACCCTAAGGAAATACCGGATGATGCTCAACCCTAAAAAATGCGTCTTCTGGGTTAAAGGGGGAAAGTGCCTCGGATTTCTAGTAGATGAGAGAGGTATAGAGGCCAACCCGGACAAAATCAAAGCGGTCTTAGAAATGAAATCGCCTCGGAATGTTCGGGAAGTACAGCGCCTAACCGGCTGCTTAGCGGCCTCGGTCGGTTCCTCTCCCGGTCGGCCGATAAAAGCTTGTTGTTCTTCAAGGCCCTGAAGCGAAAAGAGTTCGCATGGTGACGAGAGCCGAGCAAGCCTTCGCTGACCTCAAGAATCACTTGGCATCTTTGCCCAAACTGATCTCCCCCTTGCCGGGGGAACCCCTGTTTATCTACTTGGCTGTCTCGGACTACGCTCTTAGCGCCGTCCTGATAGCCGAGCGAGAAGGAAAGCAACATCCGTGTACTTCATCAGCCACGCCTATAGGGGGGCCGAGGCGAATACAGCGATGTTGAAAAATGGTCTTTGCCTTGGTATGGCGAGCCGGAAGCTCAAGCCCTATTTTCAAGCACACACCCATCAAAGTCCTAACCGGACAACCGCTCCGGAAGCTTATTGAGAATAGAAACACTCGAGTCGGATGAGTGATTGGGCAGACCAGTTAGCAGATTTTGGGCTCGAGTTCGAGCCCCGAAGAGCCATCAAGGCCCAAGCACTCGCTGACTTCATCACTGAATGCGCAACTCGACCCCCGGTCGGTTCGCAAGAGGAGTGGGAATTGCTTGTTGATGGTCATCCACAAAGAGTGGTTGTGGAGCCGGATTGGTCATCAAACCTCCGGTCGGAGAAAAAATTGAATATGCTGTTAAGTTCGAATTTCTCGGATCTAACAATGAAGCCGATATGAGGCTCTCATCCTCGGAATCAGCTATGCATCCTAGCTGGGGCAACCTCAATCATAGCCAAGTCCGACTCACAACTCATAGTGGGTCAGATTTCCGGAGACTATGAGGCCAAGGAGGAAAACATGAGGATGTACTTGGCCAAAGCCCGAGCTGTCATTGCAAGGTTGTCCGGATTCCGGATACCCACATTCCTCGCTCGGAAAATCAGCAGCTGATGCACTGGCTCGGATGGCTAGTTCTGCTGAGGGTCGGCCCCCAGAACCATACTTGGGAAGTGTTGAAGGAACCTAGCATAAATGCTAAAGAGCAGCTCGTACTCAATCGATCCTCAAACTGGATGGGTGAAATTGTGGAGTACTTGCGAGACGGGACCTTACCCAGTGATCCTAAAGAAGCCGACCGGATTAAGCATAAGTCTGGTTGGTTCCTTTGGCATGAAAGGCAGCTCTATAAAAAGTCTTTCACTCATCCCCTCCTCAAGTGTATAACTCCCGAGGAAGGAAATTATGTCCTCCGAGAAATACACCAAGGAGCCTGCGGAAGCCATCAAGGGGGTCGACTATAGCCGGAAAGGCGCTAAGAGCAGGGTACTATTGGCCTACTTAAAGCTGATGCCTCGGACTTAGTCCGACGGTGTCCCTCCTGCCAGATTCACTCGGACATACCGAGGGCGCCGGCCACTCCCCTCACCACCATTCAAGCAGTCCTGCCTTTCGACAAGTGGGGCATGGACCTGCTCGGACCTTTTCCCCCGGCTTCTGGGCAAAGGAAGTTCCTAATTGTGGCATTGATTATTTCACCAAGTGGACCGAAGCCGAGCCACTGGCGTCAATTACTGACAAGCAGGTTCAGTTGTTCATATGGAGGAACATCATTACCCGGTTCGGAATTCCAAGAGCCTTGGTATCAGACAATGGCCGACAGTTCAACAGCGGCCGACTCGAGAGTATTGTGCCCGGTTCGGCATTCAAACAAGGTTTTCGGCGGTCTCCCGCCCTCAGACCAATGGGCAAGCCGAGTCGGCTAATAAAATTGTCCTGAAAGGTATCAAGAAAGTCCCTTGATGCGCTAAAGGGGCATGGGTAGACGACCTACCGGAGTACTCTGGTCGGCTCGAACAACGGTAAAGAGCCACGGGGCACTCCTTTCGGCTTGGTCTATGGAAGCGAGGCTGTCCTTCCGGTCGAGGTGGGAATTCCCTCCCCTCGGATGACATTCTACGAGTTCGACCAAAATGAAGAAGAAAAGCCCATCAACTTAGACCTATTGCCAGAAACCCGAGGCAATGCTTTGCTACAAGCCATCCGGTACAAGCAAAGAATCACAAGGCACTTTAACGGCGAGTAAAGCCTCGGCCAATCAGTCTAGGCGACTGGGTCGTCCGAAAGGTCGAAGCCACCGGACTTTCCCATCTCAAAGGGAAGTTGGGGGCAAATTGGGACGGCCCTTACAAGGTTACAGAAATCATCAAGCCAGGGACATTCCGACTGAATCTCCGAAGGGATCCCCTTGGCTCGGCCTTGGAACCTAGACAATCTCAAAAGATTCTATGTGTAACTTTTTTTCGTTACTTGCACTAGGGGCATGATGTAAGGCCAGCACTACCTGGTCGGTTTAGCAAGATCATGTAATCGACTACATCATGTAACTCGGACTTAACCAGTCCATGTAACTCGACTTAACCATCCATGTACAGTCGGTTTCCCAGAAATAAAAAGACTTAGCCAGTCTCATATTTTGCAAAAAGCAAGAACTTAACCAGTTTATTTCTATTAAATGTTGTAATATTGCAAATAACGAAAAATGTGCGACAAATGACAAGTTGCAAAATAGTAGTTGTATTCCAATTGACGAAAAGTTGCAAAATACAACCAAAGTTTACAAAAGCAGGGTCGGAAAGCAGAAAAGCTAAAAGGGCCGACAAGGCCAAAGCTAAGAAAATAAAAATCCTAAGAGAAGCTAAGTAGAAGGACCAGTGGCAGGTTGCTCAGCGGCAGGTTGCTCTGGTGGAGGTGGCTCGGTGCTACCAGCATCTTCCTCTTCATCATCAGAGTCAGAGTCGCTGTCCGAGCTCATCTCTTCAGCCATCTTGGCCTTAATCTCGCTGCATCGGCATCGGCCAGCTCCTGGTAGCGAGACCAGACTGAATTCCAGTCGGCCCGGACAGGAATCAGCAAAGGCTATCTTAAGCCTAGCAAGCGCCTCGTCCTCGCCCATCTTATGGGAAGATTGGCCCACGTCGGCGCAGAAATCGGTACAGTCATCCGACTTCTGCCAAGCTTGGAACCACTCCTCCCGAGAGCGAGAAACGGCCGCTTGGGCTTCTTTCAGTTGAGCCTCGGCCGCCGAGAGTTTGAGTTTGACCTCCTCCATTCCTTCTCGCTGAGCCTGCTTGGTTTCGGCCGTGACCTTTAGCGCTCAGCATTCTCCTTAGCCAGGAGAGATTGGCCCTCTCTTCCTTCCACTCCGTCTCTCCTTTTGCCAGGCCTCCTCGCCCTTCGATCTTTCCTACCTCTTCCTTACGCAGCTCGGCCAATCGTTTGGCCTCCTTGGCCTGGTACACTTCATCAAAGTGCGACCGAGCCGCCTGCTTCAGGTCCGAGACCTCTTGTACCAGGGCGAGCCGGTCTTCGGCCACTTTAGTCATTCGGATGGAAAACTGCAGGAACAATAAACAACAGTTAGAAGTTGGCCAATAAAAAGCAAGTAAAAGGGCGAGAAAAAATTCACTTACGTCCATCCAAGAGCGGAAGAGCTCACTCGACTCATTCCTCCCGTTGACCTCATTGATGTGGTCTCGGTCAGTTTGAGTACATAGGATCTCCAGTGCGTCGGAGATCCTCTTCTTCTTGTCCGTCTTGGACATTTGGGTAAACGGGACCGCGCCTCGGACAAAGAGCGCTCGGCGGAGAAGGTGAGAGGCCCCCGGTTCGTACCCCGGACTCCGAACAGGCTCGAAATCTGAGGGATGGACCGAGACATGGGTCTCCCCACCTCCGGAATCGGGTCGAGGACTATTCACCTCGACAGAAGGCTCCTTTCTAGCCTTCTTTGCGGAAGCCTCCTGCTCGGCTCGGGCCTTCGCCAAAGCCTTTTCCGTCATTTCCACCCTCTCTTCAGTGCGCTCCTTGCGCTTCCTCGGTTTAGGGTTGGAAGGATCCTGCAAAACACATTAAAAGTTGGTGAGAAATTGAAAAACCTAAAGCTAAACCGGGTCGGAAGAAAAGGGTTCTCACTTTTGGCTTAGAAGGCTTGTTAATCTTGTTGGCCTTCATCTCGGCCCTAATCCGAGCCGCCTTCAGTGCAGCGGAGGTCAATCGTTCGGCCATCTCTGAGTCGGTCTCTTTGAGAAAGGCTAGGGAGGCTTCTGCAAAAGGAAAAGAGTTAGAGCAAAATATCAAAGCAAGCATAAATATAAGTCAACCGGACCCCCTTTTGCCGAATTACCCTTGGGAAAGGCCGGACTCAGGCCGAATGCGGCGAGGAAGTGCTCGTTCTTGAACATTTTGCAGCTCGGGAGCCAGTTCCCCGCTACGAACACCTCGCCACCATCGACTATCTTAGCCTCCAGTTGAAAGTAGATGGCGGCCACGGCTTCCTCGTCGGATAGCTCTGGCACCTTGAAGTTCAAACAGTGGTTTGGCTCGGATGACGGGGGCACGGTGGGGATGCCCCATTCCCCACCATAGTACACAAAGGCGAATCCTCGGCGGAACCCCTTCTGAGAAGTGGGGAGATCAAGAACTGTACGATAGCCCCGCCGAGCCTGAAAACACCACCAGCCCGGACCATGGTCCCGGCTGGCATTTCGAACAATTTGTACATATGCCGCCAAAGGGTCAGGGTCGGCTTGACACCGATGATGTTACAGATCACCTGAACCGCTAAGATCCCGCCCCAAGAGTTTGGGGAGAGCTGACCCAAGCACATGTTGTAGGCGTTCAGGATGTCTTTCTCGAAGGGTCAGCGGGAATCTTAAGCCTAGTTCCATGGCCTTATAGTAAAACGCCGTGCACCCGGGCGGCGGAGACAAGATGGTATGGCTAGCATCGGGTCGGACCAGTATGTAGGGGTCCTTTATTTGGATTCGCTGCTTGGCCTCGGGCATCCTCCAATAAGGCCTTTATTAAAGATGGAAGTGGAAATTTTGCGCCCGGACCGCCTTTGGGTCGATCTCGGATACGCGAGCCGACCCGATGTAGAAGCTTCGCCTTCCTCTCCTGGCATAGCTATCCTAACTACACCATCAGACAAATATTTGTCTAAGTAACTCCTCGAAGAAGGATAGGCCAGGGACACCTCCCAGGGTAGGGGGATGGTACCCTCGGCCTCCTCCTCCTCGGCTTGCGAAGGAGTACTTGGGAGGGAAAGCGCCTCAGGCACGCCGAGGGATCCGGGCAACTTATTAAAGTTGACACCAAACCATTCCCATACCCCTCACTTCCTCGGCTAAATTATAAGGAGGTGAGGGAGGGGGTTGTCACTGACTCGGACGAGCTCCCCATTATTTATCAACAGAAGGGGGTCGGCCGATTTTATTAAAAGAAAGAGAAGAAAACTTAGTAAAAAAGCAAAACAAAGGCGTACCTGGTCGGACGAAGAAGATGGGGCTCGGACTTAGAGAGAGAAATGCTCTAAAGTAGAGAGAGAGAGCAGAAAACTCAAATTTAGAGAGAGAGAGAATTGTAAAAGTGACAAAAATCTCTCCCCTCTCTCCTACTTATAGGCAGAATCCTCGATCTCCGCGTGCCACGTCACATCTTGGACCGAGCCTTGTGTCTTCAGCACCTTAATGGGCCTCCCAACTGCCCAAAACTGTTCAAAAGGCACAACCCCTCGGAATATCAATCGTCACAAAAGTCATAAATAACCAGAAGTTGAATCGCCACCATGTTTTCAAGCACCCCAATAATCCACCGTTGCAACGTGGCATTTGGGTTCCCAAGAAACTATTAAGTTCACCAGCTATATTGCCAGTTCATCAGCTCAAGGTTACCCACTCGGTCACCTCAGCCAGTGTCCAAACCTTAGCACCGCTCGGACAAGCATGGGCTCACTGGCCCTCATCCGAGCCGCGTCACCTAGCTCGGCCCTTGGAGGCACTCCTCCTTGGTTGAGTAAGTCTCCTAAGTCCCAGATTGACTAGGAGAGCGGCACCGGCTCGGACAAGCATGGGGCTCATTGGCCCCTCATCCGAGCCGCGTCCACCTAGCTCGGCCCTTGGAGGCACTCCTCCTTGGTTGAGTAAGTCTCCTAAGTCCCAGATTGACTTAGCGAGAGCAGGCACCGGCTCGGACAAGCATGGGGCTCATTGGCCCCTCATCCGAGCCGCGTCCACCAGCTCGGCCTTGGAGGCACTCCTCTTGGTTGAGTAATCTCCTAAGTCCCAGATTGACTTAGCGAGAGCAGGCACGGCTCGGACAAGCATGGGGCTCATTGGCCCCTCATCCGAGCCGCGTCCACCTAGCTCGGCCCTTGGAGGCACTCCTCCTTGGTTGGGTAAGTCTCCTAAGTCCCAGATTGATTAGCAGAGCAGGCACCGGCTCGGACAAGCATGGGGCTCATTGGCCCCTCATCCGAGCCGCGTCCACCTAGCTCGGCCCTTGGAGGCACTCCTCGGTTGAGTAAGTCTCCTAAGTCCCAGATTGACTTAGCGAGAGCAGGCACCGGCTCGGACAAGCATGGGGCTCATGGCCCTCATCCGAGCCGCGTCCACCTAGCTCGGCCCTTGGAGGCACTCCTCCTTGGTTGGTAAGTCTCCTAAGTCCCAGATTGACTTAGCGAGAGCAGGCACCGGCTCGGACAAGCATGGGGCTCATTGGCCCTCATCCGAGCCGCGTCCACTAGCTCGGCCCTTGGAGGCACTCCTCCTTGGTTGAGTAAGTCTCCTAAGTCCCAGATTGACTTAGCGAGAGCAGGCACCGGCTCGGACAAGCATGGGGCTCACTGGCCCCTCATCCGAGCCGCGTCCACCTAGCTCGGCCCTTGGAGGCACTCCTCCTTGGTTGGGTAAGTCTCCTAAGTCCAGATTGACTTAGCGAGAGCAGGCACCGGCTCGGACAAGCATGGGGCTCATTGGCCCCTCATCCGAGCCGCGTCCACCTAGCTCGGCCCTTGGAGGCACTCCTCCTTGGTTGAGTAAGTCTCCTAAGTCCCAGATTGACTTAGCGAGAGCAGGCACCGGCTCGGACAAGCATGGGGCTCATGGCCCCTCATCCGAGCCGCGTCCACCTAGCTCGGCCCTTGGAGGCACTCCTCCTTGGTTGGTAAGTCTCCTAAGTCCCAGATTGACTTAGCGAGAGCAGGCACCGGCTCGGACAAGCATGGGGCTCATTGGCCCCTCATCCGAGCCGCGTCCACCTAGCTCGGCCCTTGGAGGCACTCCTCCTTGGTTAGTAAGTCTCCTAAGTCCCAGATTGACTTAGCGAGAGCAGGCACCGGCTCGGACAAGCATGGGGCTCACTGGCCCCTCATCCGAGCCGCGTCCACCTAGCTCGGCCCTTGGAGGCACTCCTCCTTGGTTGGGTAAGTCTCCTAAGTCCCAGATTGACTTAGCGAGAGCAGGCACCGGCTCGGACAAGCATGGGGCTCACTGGCCCCTCATCCGAGCCGCGTCCACCTAGCTCGGCCCTTGGAGGCACTCCTCCTTGGTTGGGTAAGTCTCCTAAGTCCCAGATTGACTTAGCGAGAGCAGGCACCGGCTCGGACAAGCATGGGGCTCATTGGCCCCTCATCCGAGCCGCGTCCACCTAGCTCGGCCCTTGGAGGCACTCCTCCTTGGTTGGTAAGTCTCCTAAGTCCCAGATTGACTTAGCGAGAGCAGGCACCGGCTCGGACAAGCATGGGGCTCATGGCCCCATCCGAGCCGCGTCCACCTAGCTCGGCCCTTGGAGGCACTCTCCTTGGTTGGTAAGTCTCCTAAGTCCCAGATTGACTTAGCGAGAGCAGGCACCGGCTCGGACAAGCATGGGGCTCACTTGGCCCCTCATCCGAGCCGCGTCCACCTAGCTCGGCCCTTGGAGGCACTCCTCCTTGGTTGGGTAAGTCTCCTAAGTCCCAGATTGACTTAGCGAGAGCAGGCACCGGCTCGGACAAGCATGGGGCTCATTGGCCCCTCATCCGAGCCGCGTCCACCTAGCTCGGCCCTTGGAGGCACTCCTCCTTGGTTGGGTAAGTCTCCTAAGTCCCAGATTGACTTAGCGAGAGCAGGCACACGGCTCGGACAAGCATTGGGCTCATTGGCCCCTCATCCGAGCCGCGTCCACCTAGCTCGGCCCTTGGAGGCACTCCTCCTTGGTTGAGTAAGTCTCCTAAGTCCCAGATTGACTTAGCGAGAGCAGGCACCGGCTCGGACAAGCATGGGGCTCACTGGCCCCTCATCCGAGCCGCGTCCACCTAGCTCGGCCCTTGGAGGCACTCCTCCTTGGTTGAGTAAGTCTCCTAAGTCCCAGATTGACTTAGCGAGAGCAGGCACCGGCTCGGACAAGCATGGGGCTCACTGGCCCTCATCCGAGCCGCGTCCACCTAGCTCGGCCCTTGGAGGCACTCCTCCTTGGTTGAGTAAGTCTCCTAAGTCCCAGATTGACTTAGCGAGAGCAGGCACCGGCTCGGACAAGCATGGGGCTCCTGGCCCCTCATCCGAGCCGCGTCCACCTAGCTCGGCCCTTGGAGGCACTCTCCTTGGTTGGTAAGTCTCCTAAGTCCCAGATTGACTTAGCGAGAGCAGGCACCGGCTCGGACAAGCATGGGGCTCACTGGCCCCTCATCCGAGCCGCGTCCACCTAGCTCGGCCCTTGGAGGCACTCTCCTTGGTTGAGTAAGTCTCCTAAGTCCCAGATTGACTTAGCGAGAGCAGGCACCGGCTCGGACAAGCATGGGGCTCACTGGCCCCTCATCCGAGCCGCGTCCACCTAGCTCGGCCCTTGGAGGCACTCCTCCTTGGTTGGGTAAGTCTCCTAAGTCCCAGATTGACTTAGCGAGAGCAGGCACCGGCTCGGACAAGCATGGGGCTCACTGGCCCCTCATCCGAGCCGCGTCCACCTAGCTCGGCCCTTGGAGGCACTCCTCCTTGGTTGGGTAAGTCTCCTAAGTCCCAGATTGACTTAGCGAGAGCAGGCACCGGCTCGGACAAGCATGGGGCTCACTGGCCCCTCATCCGAGCCGCGTCCACCTAGCTCGGCCCTTGGAGGCACTCCTCCTTGGTTGAGTAAGTCTCCTAAGTCCCAGATTGACTTAGCGAGAGCAGGCACCGGCTCGGACAAGCATGGGGCTCACTGGCCCCTCATCCGAGCCGCGTCCACCTAGCTCGGCCCTTGGAGGCACTCCTCCTTGGTTGAGTAAGTCTCCTAAGTCCCAGATTGACTTAGCGAGAGCAGGCACCGGCTCGGACAAGCATGGGGCTCACTGGCCCTCATCCGAGCCGCGTCCACCTAGCTCGGCCCTTGGAGGCACTCCTCCTTGGTTGAGTAAGTCTCCTAAGTCCCAGATTGACTTAGCGAGAGCAGGCACCGGCTCGGACAAGCATGGGGCTCACTGGCCCCTCATCCGAGCCGCGTCCACCTAGCTCGGCCCTTGGAGGCACTCCTCCTTGGTTGAGTAAGTCTCCTAAGTCCCAGATTGACTTAGCGAGAGCAGGCACCGGCTCGGACAAGCATGGGGCTCATTGGCCCTCATCCGAGCCGCGTCCACCTAGCTCGGCCCTTGGAGGCACTCCTCCTTGGTTGAGTAAGTCTCCTAAGTCCCAGATTGACTTAGCGAGAGCAGGCACCGGCTCGGACAAGCATGGGGCTCATTGGCCCCTCATCCGAGCCGCGTCCACCTAGCTCGGCCCTTGGAGGCACTCCTCCTTGGTTAGTAAGTCTCCTAAGTCCCAGATTGACTTAGCGAGAGCAGGCACCGGCTCGGACAAGCATGGGGCTCACTGGCCCCTCATCCGAGCCGCGTCCACCTAGCTCGGCCCTTGGAGGCACTCCTCCTTGGTTGGGTAAGTCTCCTAAGTCCCAGATTGACTTAGCGAGAGCAGGCACCGGCTCGGACAAGCATGGGGCTCACTGGCCCCTCATCCGAGCCGCGTCCACCTAGCTCGGCCCTTGGAGGCACTCCTCCTTGGTTGGGTAAGTCTCCTAAGTCCCAGATTGACTTAGCGAGAGCAGGCACCGGCTCGGACAAGCATGGGGCTCATGGCCCCTCATCCGAGCCGCGTCCACCTAGCTCGGCCCTTGGAGGCACTCCTCCTTGGTTGAGTAAGTCTCCTAAGTCCCAGATTGACTTAGCGAGAGCAGGCACCGGCTCGGACAAGCATGGGGCTCACTGGCCCCTCATCCGAGCCGCGTCCACCTAGCTCGGCCCTTGGAGGCACTCCTCCTTGGTTGGTAAGTCTCCTAAGTCCCAGATTGACTTAGCGAGAGCAGGCACCGGCTCGGACAAGCATGGGGCTCATTGGCCCCTCATCCGAGCCGCGTCCACCTAGCTCGGCCCTTGGAGGCACTCCTCCTTGGTTGGTAAGTCTCCTAAGTCCCAGATTGACTTAGCGAGAGCAGGCACCGGCTCGGACAAGCATGGGGCTCACTGGCCCCTCATCCGAGCCGCGTCCACCTAGCTCGGCCCTTGGAGGCACTCCTCCTTGGTTGGGTAAGTCTCCTAAGTCCCAGATTGACTTAGCGAGAGCAGGCACCGGCTCGGACAAGCATGGGGCTCATGGCCCCTCATCCGAGCCGCGTCCACCTAGCTCGGCCCTTGGAGGCACTCCTCCTTGGTTGTAAGTCTCCTAAGTCCCAGATTGACTTAGCGAGAGCAGGCACCGGCTCGGACAAGCATGGGGCTCACTGGCCCCTCATCCGAGCCGCGTCCACCTAGCTCCGCCCTTGGAGGCACTCCTCCTTGGTTGAGTAAGTCTCCTAAGTCCCAGATTGACTTAGCGAGAGCAGGCACCGGCTCGGACAAGCATGGGGCTCACTGGCCCCTCATCCGAGCCGCGTCCACCTAGCTCGGCCCTTGGAGGCACTCCTCCTTGGTTGAGTAAGTCTCCTAAGTCCCAGATTGACTTAGCGAGAGCAGGCACCGGCTCGGACAAGCATGGGGCTCATTGGCCCCTCATCCGAGCCGCGTCCACCTAGCTCGGCCCTTGGAGGCACTCCTCCTTGGTTGAGTAAGTCTCCTAAGTCCCAGATTGACTTAGCGAGAGCAGGCACCGGCTCGGACAAGCATGGGGCTCATTGGCCCCTCATCCGAGCCGCGTCCACCTAGCTCGGCCCTTGGAGGCACTCCTCCTTGGTTGGGTAAGTCTCCTAAGTCCCAGATTGACTTAGCGAGAGCAGGCACCGGCTCGGACAAGCATGGGGCTCACTTGGCCCCTCATCCGAGCCGCGTCCACCTAGCTCGGCCCTTGGAGGCACTCCTCCTTGGTTGGGTAAGTCTCCTAAGTCCCAGATTGACTTAGCGAGAGCAGGCACCGGCTCGGACAAGCATGGGGTCATGGCCCCTCATCCGAGCCGCGTCCACCTAGCTCGGCCCTTGGAGGCACTCCTCCTTGGTTGAGTAAGTCTCCTAAGTCCCAGATTGACTTAGCGAGAGCAGGCACCGGCTCGGACAAGCATGGGGCTCACTGGCCCCTCATCCGAGCCGCGTCCACCTAGCTCGGCCCTTGGAGGCACTCCTCCTTGGTTGGGTAAGTCTCCTAAGTCCCAGATTGACTTAGCGAGAGCAGGCACCGGCTCGGACAAGCATGGGGCTCATTGGCCCTCATCCGAGCCGCGTCCACCTAGCTCGGCCCTTGGAGGCACTCCTCCTTGGTTGAGTAAGTCTCCTAAGTCCCAGATTGACTTAGCGAGAGCAGGCACCGGCTCGGACAAGCATGGGGCTCACTGGCCCCTCATCCGAGCCGCGTCCACCTAGCTCGGCCCTTGGAGGCACTCCTCCTTGGTTGGTAAGTCTCCTAAGTCCCAGATTGACTTAGCGAGAGCAGGCACCGGCTCGGACAAGCATGGGGCTCATTGGCCCCTCATCCGAGCCGCGTCCACCTAGCTCGGCCCTTGGAGGCACTCCTCCTTGGTTAGTAAGTCTCCTAAGTCCCAATTGACTTAGCGAGAGCAGGCACCGGCTCGGACAAGCATGGGGCTCACTGGCCCCTCATCCGAGCCGCGTCCACCTAGCTCGGCCCTTGGAGGCACTCCTCCTTGGTTGGGTAAGTCTCCTAAGTCCCAATTGACTTAGCGAGAGCAGGCACCGGCTCGGACAAGCATGGGGCTCACTGGCCCCTCATCCGAGCCGCGTCCACCTAGCTCGGCCCTTGGAGGCACTCCTCCTTGGTTGGGTAAGTCTCCTAAGTCCCAGATTGACTTAGCGAGAGCAGGCACCGGCTCGGACAAGCATGGGGCTCATGGCCCTCATCCGAGCCGCGTCCACCTAGCTCGGCCCTTGGAGGCACTCCTCCTTGGTTGAGTAAGTCTCCTAAGTCCCAGATTGACTTAGCGAGAGCAGGCACCGGCTCGGACAAGCATGGGGTCATGGCCCCTCATCCGAGCCGCGTCCACCTAGCTCGGCCCTTGGAGGCACTCCTCCTTGGTTGGTAAGTCTCCTAAGTCCCAGATTGACTTAGCGAGAGCAGGCACCGGCTCGGACAAGCATGGGGCTCATGGCCCCTCATCCGAGCCGCGTCCACCTAGCTCGGCCCTTGGAGGCACTCCTCCTTGGTTGAGTAAGTCTCCTAAGTCCCAGATTGACTTAGCGAGAGCAGGCACCGGCTCGGACAAGCATGGGGCTCACTGGCCCCTCATCCGAGCCGCGTCCACCTAGCTCGGCCCTTGGAGGCACTCCTCCTTGGTTGGTAAGTCTCCTAAGTCCCAGATTGACTTAGCGAGAGCAGGCACCGGCTCGGACAAGCATGGGGCTCATTGGCCCCTCATCCGAGCCGCGTCCACCTAGCTCGGCCCTTGGAGGCACTCCTCCTTGGTAGTAAGTCTCCTAAGTCCCAGATTGACTTAGCGAGAGCAGGCACCGGCTCGGACAAGCATGGGGCTCACTGGCCCCTCATCCGAGCGCGTCCACCTAGCTCGGCCCTTGGAGGCCTCCTCCTTGGTTGGGTAAGTCTCCTAAGTCCCAATTGATTAGCGAGAGCAGGCACCGGCTCGGACAAGCATGGGGCTCATTGGCCCTCATCCGAGCGCGTCCAACCGGCTCGGCCTAAGGAGGCCCTCCTTGACTGACTAAGCGACGAGGATACCGGCTCGGACAACCATGGGGCTCATTGGTCCCTAGGCCGAGCCGTACACTAATCACACCTCTCCTTGAGGAGACCGGGTCGGCGCTCAAGCCACCCCTCTCCTAAGGGAGACCGGGTCGGCACTCAAGCCACCCCTCTCCTAAGGGAGACCGGGTCGGCACTCAAGCCACCCCTCTCCTTGAAGAGATCGGGTCGGCACTCAAGCCACCCCTCTCCTTGAAGAGACCGGGTCGGCACTCAAGCCACCCTTCTCCTCGAGGAGACCGGGTCGGCACTCAAGCCACCCCTCTCCTTGAGGAGACCGGGTCGGCACTCAAGCCACCCTTCTCCTCGAGGAGACCGGGTCGGCACTCTAGCCTCCCCTCCTCCTTGAGGAGACTGGGTCGGCACGTGCCCTCCTTTCCTGCCTAAGAAGCAGGGCAACCTGGGTTCCAAACTGTCTAGGTTCCGCCACGAACAGGAAATATTTCAGCAAGGCCTCGATATTTCCCATTCCTGGCGTGGGCTAATTGTTTGGGCTTATTTCCTGGTTTAAGCTTACCAAGGATAATCCAGCCCAATAAATGCCTTAGAGCCTCCAGTGGGCCCCACCTGTGATGGTGCATTCCAGCTGTCAGTGCCCCCCAGCTGGCCTACAGTTGGGATATCCCAAGCACTATAAATACTCAACACCCTCATCAATGAGAAGGTATTGAATTCTTAGCTAACAAACCAGAGCATCTCTCTCTAGATTTTATCTCTCTAAGCTTGATCACTGACTTGAGCGTCGGAGAGGCGATCCCGGAACAACCCCCGGGGCAGTCTAACCGTTACTTTTGCAGGATTCCGGCGTACGGACTTTGAACTCAGGACATTGAAATCTGACCCGGTACTCCCTAAGCAAAGGAATCGGAACCCTTAATTTCTAGACAGAAACAGTCCTCTGATCTGAATATTTATTAGTTTAATTCAACGTTTATCTGTTTATCTCAAATGTCATTATGAACTCCTACTACAACTCCTACAACATTATCCTTTGAGTTGATTATTCCCTTCAGGGTTTATGAGTTTTCTTAATCTCATCACCGACGTAGTTATACAATATCGGCCATCATTTGTATATAATCAAATCTCACCTATATGTCGGCTATCATTATGGCCTTTGATGGTCAAAGCCGATCACACCAGAGGTGTTTAATGTGTCCACGTGATAACTGACTAAGCTATATTACTATATTAGGTGCAGGATCAATTAACATGGATTTAATAATACCAATCACAGTCCTCGACTAGTACATTTTATACGAGCTTGTCTTGGCAACCAACTGTTTGAGTCTCTTAGAAGACTCAAACGGGGGTAATTTGGTCATTTTATGCGCTGGAAGATTTCACGCGCGTGTGGATGACATTTGCTTGGTACCAATGCTAGGTTATAATGGTACCATTCTCCGAAAATATTGATACCTTGGTACCAGTCCTGATAACAATTTGATACCAATGTCAGGTTATAATGGTACCAATGTGTTTTATTTTGGGTGTTTGAGTCTTTTTTGGACTCAAACCGTTGGTTACCAAGCCTTTCTCCATTTTATACATATTACTAATCAATAATGGACAATTTTAGTATCTTATCAATAGTCCAATACTTTAATCATCATCATTTGCATTGTACATCAATATTGATTGACGAGTTACAGCCAGATCAAATAAGTCAAATATATTTGTTCCTGAGTAACAACAAAAGCGAGAATAAATCAGAAATAAGTCAAAGCCATATCATATAATTAAGTCAAATCAACTTGTTCCCAGTTAACAACATATCAAAGGATGAGGAGCTAGCTCATGTGGTAGAGCACTACCCTCTGATTTTTGAGGTTAGAGGTTCGATCCTTACCCCCAAAGGCTAGTAGCCTGGGTAGGGGTTAGCCCTTGGGCTGACTTAATTTCCCAATCAAAAAAAAAAAAAAAAACATATCAACGTTGCGTATAAGTTAAAAAAGGGAACTTGAATCTTGAATTGTTAATAACCAGGTAACAACAATAAGTGAAAAGGTCAACAAATATCGAGTATTTACTACATATAGTATTATGGTAACTCAGTACTCCTTCCGTCTCATAACATTTTGCTTTATTTTCATTTTATGTGTTCCAAAATATAATGATTGGTTCTATATTTAATTGCATATTCTTTCGTGATTTCCCTAGAGAAGCCGTGTCATCATCATTTATTTGCTTCTTGAAATTAGTTTTTTGCTTTGTTTGTTCAACCAAAGGGTTACATTTAATGTTGTTTCACCAATTATTCTTCATTCTCTCTCCTAAAATCACCTTTTTCTATACAACATTTATTTAAATAAATAAAAAGGTCTTTACTTTTCTTTGAGATTCTATTTACCTTAATTTCCGTGAAAAAATGGAATCAAGTACTATATTATGGGACCGAGGGAGTACTTGCTAATTTGTGACTAGGCTCTCGATAACAATTAAGAATCAACAATGATCTATGATAACTTCTTACTTGTTCAAAATACTTGCGTCGTTTCATAATACTTGAAACGCTATGACTTTACACTATTCACACACTCATTGGACTGTGTTCTGTAAATTCTACACAAGGAAAAGTATAGTCACGTGTGTAGATTTGGATTTTCCTTTGATTACCGCATTGTTAAGGTTTTTTGAAATTCGTGTTGAAGACGCCAACAATTCTTTAAAGAAACAATCATAAACCTAATTGGATATTGGAGTGATAGGGATGTATTAGGGACTTATCAATGTAGATTTCCCCATCATGACACCATAAATGGTCAAGAATCAAAAATTGAGTTCGGGGATGGGGGTACAATAGAGTCAGGAACCATATTACCTATTACTAGCCTCTAGTAAATATCGATTCATAACATATTTTTTGCAAAAGAATAATCATATAACGTTTTAGAGCATCCTAAAAATAAGTAATCTAGGTTGGTTCAGGAAACACATAAAAAGACTAATTATTTAATGAAAAATTATTACGCAATCATATTACAAGGTTCCTAGAAGGTTGTCCAAATTATCATAATTAATTAGAACATTTCTTTAGGTATTATTTAACAATAATAACATGCGGGCGATAAATATCATGCATAGAACAAATAAGTCCATCAGAAATATTATATTCAATAATAATAAAAGGGTTAGAATTTACAAAGAAACACGATTATTAAGTAAAGATCTACATCATAACAAAAAAATTGTTAGGAACCTCATTATAATAATTTATAATTATTCAAGGATCCTTAGGATTATACCTATGCGGTTTAGATTGAAGAGCGTAATAGCTTTCAGGCGAAGCAATCACGGAACTAGGAATATAGTATGATCAGTAATTGGAAATTGATTTTGAAAGGTTGAAATATTTTAAGATTCGTAATAGTATTTGGAAGTATTCATAAGGATTTTTCGCTCGTAAAATAATAATTGAAAAGTCATGTTTGATTCGGGCAATCGACCTGTATTTATAGGCAAAAGAAAACCTGCGCTAGGCGCAGGACTACGTGGCATGCAAAATGACACGCCTCAGGCGCAGATTGATGTGCCTGACATGGTATGTCCAATTAAAAGTATACACGTGCAAACAAATTTTTGAAAAGATAAAAAAGTAGCTTACATCTCACACGGGACTTGCTTCAGACGTAGGACTCTATGTGAGTCACAAGTACACGGGTCAGATGCTCATTGGCGCGCCTGACGCGATTTGACCAATGTGTTGGACGCACGTGCCATGTTGATCGCAGCCGCCACATCCGTCGCATCTTCCAGTAATTAGTTTTTTATTCTATGCGTGCTTTCAAGATGCTATTTTTATCCCTTATAAATAGGAGATTGAATTTACGGGATGAAAATCTGATTTATGCTCAAAGTGTTTACTAAAGATAATAATAAAATCATTTATGAAAATATTTATTTTAACAATAAATATTCAATTGGGCTTTTCAAATGGAGTAAATATATTTTACGGGTTTAATTTACAATTACTTATCATGGATAATTAATTGGGATTTCATAATACTATTTCAAAACACATATGGCCTAGTTATTCGGACTGCTCTTCCATTAGGTCGTGCGAACTAATACCGCGGTGTATTTCATTATTGAACCTTTTAATGGGGAGACACGATTATGTGTCTATAGAAGCCCCCACTTCGGTTGAGGTTTGAAAAACCCAAAGTTAAAGTATACGTGTCGCGACAAAGAATGATTTCAGATGCTCTACAATCCAAAATCATTCTTTTACGCATGTAACTGCGAAACAAACAAAAGCTTCAGCGACAAACATACATGAAAGATATTTATGAAATAATTATAAATTTGCAAAAAATGAGATGATAGGTGGAAATAAGGAATCATGAGATGATAGAGCTATTGGTTATACTGCTCCAGGGCTGAGCTATTGGTTGTTGTAGACAAATAATCGTGTCTTCCCATTTAAGGATTCGATGATGAAACATACTGTGGTCTTAATTGGTCCGAGCTAAGGGAAGAGCAGCCTAAAAATTCACTGAAAACCATTTCAAAGGATGTTCAAGTGCTATTTTAAATTTGAATTAATTATTCATGATAATTAATTGTATTTTGAGCCAATTTCTTTGAAAATCCCATTAATTGTTTAACAGTAATTAATTGGTTTATTTTAATAAATAAACATTTTTAAAAGATATTTTTTATAAGTTAAAATCAAACTTTTATCCCGTAAAATTTTATTTCCAAATTTATTGGATAAAAGAAAATCTTTTAAAACGCGTTTCCAAACAAGCTGGCAAAGGCGTGTCAAAAGCCAGGTTGGTGGCCTAGCACAGCATCGTACGCTTGGCGCAAAGCCTTGCACTAGGCGCAGCTCGCTGCGTCAGGCATAGCATTCCTGACATGTAGCAATGTGCCAAGCATTGTGCCATTCGTCTGGCACACTGCTCTGCGTTGAGCGCAGTTCTCTGCGTGAGATGCGGATTTTCTTTTTTATCTTTTTCAAAATGCGTACCATGTGTAAGCTTTTTATTGGGTATGCTGCATCTTGCGCTTGACACGTCAGCTGCGCCAGGCGCATCTAGCGCGTGAGGCACAGTTCTGTTTTCCATATAAATAGGCCTGATTTACCTACAGATTAAGGACGAATTTTTTCTCAAACACTCGACGAATATATTATGAGATTCTCAATGCATTATAAAACGTCCCTACAAAAACGCATACCTTTCAAACATAGACACATTCAATTGTACACTTTAGACCTTTAGATTTTCAGGCTTCACGATTGCTCGTTTTGAAGGTTGTGAATCTCGCAAACCCAAGCCATGGTATAATCCTGAGGGTGTTTAAATAAATTCTCTATTTTTATATTGAAGTTATTAACTTTTTTCTTTCATGATGTAGATCTTCGATATAAAATTGTTCAACTGTATATTCTAGCGCGTGAGGCACAATTCTATTTTACCTATAAATAAGCCTGATTTTCGTACAAATTAAGGATAATTTTTTTCTCAAATACGAGCCTCTCTATGCATTATAAAACTTCCCTACAAAAACTCATACCTTTCAAACCTAAACACATTCAAATGTACACTTCAGACATTCTGATTTCCAGGCTTCACGATTGCTCGTTTCAAAGGTTGTGAATCTCGCAGGCCCAAGCCACGGAATAATCCTGAGGGTCTTTAAATAAATTCTCTATTTTTATATTGAAGTTATTAACTTTTTTCCTTTCATGATGTAGATCTTTGATATAAAATCGTTCAACTGCATATATTCAAAAGTTTTTTTTTCTTTTCATACATAATTATATGTCTGCCTGATTATTCTATGCAAATTATATGATTATCCTGCTTTAGTACTTTTATCACCCACATGTTTTTTTTACTAATTAAATACCTAAAGAACTATTCTAACATTAATCAGATTAATTTGGATGACCTGCTAGTTTTCTTGTAAATTGATTGCATAATTAGTGAAAGGAACTGTAACCTCAACATTTTTGACCATAGACATTAACTTACCAACTTATTGATCGACCTTTGATTTTTGCATCCTATGGGGGAAAAGTAGTGGTGGAGTAAATGAATTAGTAACCTTCTCCTTCTATTTATCTACTTCATCTACCTTCCCATGCTCAATTTTAGTTTTTGAGCTATCCTCACCTTCATTTTCATCCACTACATCATTCTGAACTGGAGGTGGTGAATCATCAGTAGGTATAGGTGGGGCATCCTACTGTGTACTGATTCTAAGAGTGACGACATTAGCAGTTTCTTTGGGACTTGGTTGCCCCGACAGATGTGTTGGTTGCCTCTGTGCATTATTTCCAGCTACCTGAGCAAGTTGAGTCTCCAAGTGTTTAGTAGCGTTCTTCAACTCCTTGATGCTCTCTTTATGATTCTTCTGCATAAAAACCATCATCTTCATCAGATCAGACATGGTAGGCTCTTGAGAGTTGACATTCTGAGAAGCTTGTTGCTGATAGTCTTGGTGTGAAGGCCTATGGAAACCAGGAGGAGGGTTTTGAGGACCCCCTTGGTAATATTGTTGTCTAGCAGCATGTTGTGGTGGGTTTTGATGAGGTGATTGGTAGGAAGTTGTGGTATAGGTTAAGGATTCTGAACATTGTTGCTTTTGTTGGAAAAGTTAGGGTGATCTCTCTAACCTGGGTTGAATGTGTTAGAGTATGGGTTGTGTGGAGGTCTCTGCTAAAAAGCATTTGCATGCTCCATCTTATTTGGGTCAAGTTGATTGTAGTAACAATCATGACCAAATTAGCCTTGAACACCACACATCTCACAGTAAGAAGAGGTAATAGGAGCCATGGAAGATATCGCATTAATAGTCATCGAAGGAGTATTATACTATGATGATTTAAGTAAATTTATCTTCATGCTCAACTGGGCTCCTTGTAAAGACAATAGGGTATATGCATCAACATCCAACTTTTTCTTTGTAATATTCCTGGAAAGACTATGATCATTTGCTGTTAAGTTGGCCAAAAAATTGTACCCTTCATCCATCTCCTTATGTAAGAAGACACCCACTGTAGATGAATCAATTGTGCCCTTGATATGGGGTTCTAGACCATTGTAGAATGCTTGGGTGATATACCACTTGTTAAGATTGTGGTGTGGGCATTCTCTCTGCAGGTCCTTGAACCTATTCATGCTTTTCCCCCATAGGATGCAAAAATCAAAGGTCTTCAGATATGCAAAAATCCTATGGGGCATTCTCTCTGATGTGGTGTGGGCATTCTCTTTGTAGAAATGATTTTCAAGGTCTTCAGATGGATTCCCGCCAAATTGGTTATGTTGGATCATATTAATGAGGGAAGGTTTGATTTCAAAGTTGGATACATGTATGTCAAGCATAGTAGGGCCTGTGGGAACATTTCTAGGAGATGGTACCCCATAAGACTTCAATGACCTAGGAGGCATGATTCATTCTGTTGGTTCTTCCGTGGATTTTCCCTGATTAGCAAACTGCTTCTTCTTTTGTTTCTTCTTGATTTGCCGGAGGGTTTTCTCAAGATCTGGATCAGTTGGGACTGGACTACCTGTTCTTTTAGACCTAGACATGAAAGAAATAAGAAAAAAAAAACATAGTGAGATTGCCTCAATTGGAACATGAAGTTGCAATGAGACAGAAGATATAGTTCATATAATCAATCAAAAAGCTACAGAAACTAGTCATCTCCTGACAACGGCGCCAATAACTTGATGGGTTTAAAAATATATATATACTTCAAGTGCACGGTATCTGTTTAGAAGAAACTGGTAAATACGGGTTGATCCATAGGGAGAGGAGTTCTATAGATTTATGCTCACTTATTTAACTACTTCAAGAGAGGAATTTGATTGAATAATTAATAACTACACTAGAAGAATCTTGAACACAAAAAAGATGGAAGTTTATCAAATAATTAAAAACGTAGGGCAATTGATCAATCCACCATGCTTATACCAATATAATCACTACAATAGAATTCAACAATACTTGGATTAAGGTTCGAATAATTAGAGTATTTCATTAATCCTACGGTCGGGCATTAACAACTCTTAGATTAACATATGCCAGTACAGTCGCTCAATGTTGTTTCACTATTTTGATAATGACAAATAATTAACTTTGTTTAATATTAGTTTCGGTTTTATTCGTATGTTCCTAGTTTATTTTGTTAGATTTAATCACTTGTGTTTTAACTTAGTTTATAGTTTATATTTATTCTTTTAGGTTAAATTAATGTATTTATTTTAGATATCACAAATAATATGTTAAATAACGTATGGAGAATTGATTAGGAGATTAATCAAAAATTAAGTTGTTAAATTTTATTTGTGACAAAGCCGTTTATATTATGGAGGTAAAAATTATGATATTTTGTGATTCCATAATATTATGTGAAGTTAGTTTATGTGCAGCGTTTTTGGATAAAATTTGTGAAATGGAGCCGCCAAAACTAACCTAAAACAGCGCCTAAGAAGGATGAGTTGTGGTAGCTCCAATATTTTAGGAACCACAACAACCCACCTACTTGCAAGGCGTGGGAAAATCAACCTGCGTGTGTTAGTGGCTGAAGTTGAGGGAAATAACCAACTAACTTCCAACGGACATATGCAACGGATAGATCATGGAAGAAGTGGTTGAATACAAGCTTCATGTGATCGTGGAGAAGATCATAGGAAGATTGGCTTCTACAAATAAGTTGTTTGTAACAATCTTTTAATGTATGCTTTCAGAATTTTAAGAGTAAAATCTTAGTGAAAGTGTATTCGATTTTACTCTTCATTCATTATTACTTAGAGTATTATAGATTGGGTTGAGTGAATCTAAATCTGTAATCATTTTGAGAGAAAAAGAGAAAGAGAAAGAGAAGAGAGAAAGAGAAAAGACTTCGAGTGAAGTCAAGAGAGAAAGTCAATTGTTCAGGGGGAACAAGTTGACTGGGAACCAGTTCCTAGAGGAACAGAGTAGGTCCGAGTTTAGGTTGTACAAAAGTGAGTCTTTTGGCCTAAAGTTATTAAAGAGAATTGAGTCAAAATCCCTCTTGGTCAAGGTTTTTCTTCCTATTGGGCCTAGGAAGTTTTCCTTGTAAAAATCCCGTGTTCCTATTTCTTTCTTGTTTATGTAATTACTTCTTTCTTATTCAATCATTCTTTTATTTCCGCAAAAAGTTTGAAAATATCCCCAACTACAATTTACCCCCCCCCCCCCCCCCCTCTTGTAGTTGTTTAAGTGTTCGTACTCGATTAAGAATTGGTATCAGAGTCTGGTTCCTCCAAAATCAGTTAACACTGAGGAGCTAGTTCTTGGAAATGAGGAACACATCAGGAGAAAGATTGGAAGAAGGTTACTCAACTCAGCGTCCACCCATGTTTAATGGCAAGTATTATCAATACTGGAAGAATCGTATGGAAATTTTCATTAAGGCTGAAAATTATCAAGTTTGGAGAGTGAGAGATTGGTGACTTCGAAGTCACGGAGAAAAATAAAAAAGGTGAAGACATCCCCAAACCTCTCTCCAAATATGACAAAGATGACTTCGACAAGATGGAGATGAACAACTTGGCTAAAAAGATTCTCCATTGTGGCCTTGGTCCCCATGAACACAATCGAATCATGGGATGCAAATCAGCCAAGCAAATGTGGGATTTTCTTCAAGTTACTCACGAAGGAACAAACGAAGTCAAGAGATCAAAAATAGACATGCTCATGCACAAATACGAGCTATTCCACATGTAGCCTAAGGAGTCTGTTCCAGAAATGCTCACAAGGTTCTCCAACATAATTAATTAGAAGGGCCATGGTTGCTGGCTGGGAAGAATCGAATACAGACGAGGAGCGGGAACAACCAGAAGAAGAAACAGCTCATTTGTGTCTCATGGCAAAAACAGACGAGGAAGAAGACTTGCTAAACAACAAGGTACGCATTAATGTTATTGAAGAAGAGTTAAAAGAACTTTCAAACAATCAATTAATAAAACTTCTTTTGGAAACTTTGGATAACTACAAGGCCATTTGCGTTAGAGAAGAAAATCATGAAAAGGCCTTAGAAGTCACCAAAGAACATTCAAACTGGTTTAAAACAGTAAATACTAATATTGAGGAAAGATTCTTTGAAGTTTTTGATGAAAATCGACGTATTCAAGAAGCTTTTGAAAATGCTAAAAATGAAAATTACTTCTTGAATATGGAGATGGCTGAATTGAAACTATTTGTTCCTGAAGGAACCAGTTCCTCTATAAATACCAGATCCGAGTTCGAGAAATTAAAATTCGAACATGAAAAGATTTTAAGTATCTGGTACTTAAACAGAAAATGGAATCTTCAAGAACCACACTTCCTGATCTAGTAAGTTGGATACAAAAGTACAAAAATGAAGGAAGAAGTGGGTTATGTTTCAATCACAAGAAGAAAAATAAAATGAAAAAAAATATGTTGATCTTCCAACCAGACGAATATGCTCTTACTACGGGAACAGTGGACACTTAGTGTCTGACTGTTCCTCTAGAGAAGAACATATTGAAATGAACACTCGCTTAATTAAGCAAGTGTGGAAAGTTAAGAGAAATACTAGCCAAACAGAGGAACCCAAGTCAGACTGGGTTCCTACCACTAACTGATTGTTTTGATTCAGGCTAAAGTGAGGGGGAACAACCTGTGGTACCTCGATAGCGGTTGTTCTAAACACATGAAAGGAGATAAAAAGAAATTTATCTCGCTTTCAGCCTATGATGGAGGAACTGTGACCTTCGGAGACCATCTTACCGGTAATATTGTAGCAATAGGAAAGGTAGGAAAGTCTAAGTCACATTCCATAGATAATGTATTTTTGGTCGAGGGTTTGAAACATAATCTACTTAGTATTTCTCAATTTTGCGACAAAGGGAACAGTGTGAATTTTACTGATGAATGTTGTGTAGTAAGTAATACAGGAACAGGTACCAAGATTCTGAAAGGAACTAGGAATGGGAACACTTATGTCGTTGATCTCAACCTTGTTCCTAGGAAGAACATAACTTGTTTAAGTGCCATTGACAATGAACCACTTCTTTGGCATAAAAGGTGTGGTCATGCAAGTATGGCATTGCTCTAGAAGCTAAGTGGTAAGGACTTAGTTGTTGGACTACCAACAATCAAAGTCTCAAATCATGAAGTTTGTGGACCATGTGCAAAAGGTAAACAAGTTAGATCCTCGTTCAAATTAAAGAAGATGGTAAGTACACAAAGTCCTCCTAAATTGATTCATATGGACTTATGTGGCCCTGTTCGAATCCAAAGCCGATCTGGTAAGAGATATGTACTTGTTATAGTTGATGAATTTTCAAGATACACTTGGGTTATTTTTCTTCATAGCAAAGGTGAGACATTTGATGAATTTGTTAACTTTGCAAAAAGAACTCAAAAAATAAGTGGATTTAAAATTAAGCACTTGCGTTCTGATCATGGTAAGGAGTTTGAAAACTCCAAATTTGATGAGTTTTGCAGAAACGAAGGACTTGATCACAACTTCTCAGCTCCTAGGACTCCACAACAAAATGGCGTGGTAGAAAGGAAGAATCGCACTTTGGAGGACATGGCAAGAACAATGATCATAGCCAGCAATCTTTTAAAGAGTTTTTGGGCTGAAGTAGTGGACACGACATGCTACATCATCAACAGAGTCATGCTAAGACCCCTTGTCCCGAAGACCCCTTATGAGCTGCTCAAAGGAAGAAAACCCAATATCTCACACTTTAGAATCTTTGGTTGTAAATGCTTTGTACATAACAATGGTAAACACAATTTAGGAAAATTTGATGCTAGAAGTGATGAGGCTGTTTTTATAGGATATGCTTTAA
The DNA here is from genome assembly GCF_026745355.1 of Beta vulgaris subsp. vulgaris. Classification (NCBI taxonomy): domain Eukaryota; kingdom Viridiplantae; phylum Streptophyta; class Magnoliopsida; order Caryophyllales; family Amaranthaceae; genus Beta; species Beta vulgaris. The sequence continues at coordinate 45,249,007 of NC_079206.1, read as the reverse complement.
ATAGTAAAGCATATAGAGTTTACAACAAAAGAACAATGTGCGTTGAGGAAAGTGTCCATATTGTTTTCGATGAAATTAACTCCTTGCAGGAACAAAGTCATGAAAATGACTTTGAAATAGGACTGACACCTTCTGAAGAGTTAGTGAACATTGATGAGGAACTAATACCTGCAGGTACCGACAAAAAGCATATTCCCGAAGAAGAGATAGTTGTTCCTGATCCTGTCATACAGGAGGAACATGCAGCAGAAATTCATCCAGAAAATGAAACGAATGAAAATCCTCAAGCTGGAGGAACAGAGACAAGGAGATTTGAACCAAGACCATGGAGGCACCTAAAATACCATCCATTGGATTTAATCGTAAGTGATATTGAAAAGGGAACTCAAACGAGATCCCAATTGAAAAATTTCTGTGCTTTCCAAGCCTTTTTGTTTATGACAGAACCACGAGATCACAATGATGCCCTTCTGGAGTCTGACTGGATAAATGCCATGCAATAGGAACTAAATGAGTTCCAGAGGAACAAGGTCTGGCATCTTGAGAGCAAGCCTAAAAACCAAAAGGTGATTGGGCTGAAATGGGTCTTCAGGAACAAGCTGGACGAACATGGAACAGTCATAAGGAACAAAGCCATACTCGTAGCCAAAAGGTATAATCAACAAGAAGGTATTGTCTTTGATGAAACTTTTGCTCCTGTAGCTAGAACATAAGCAATAAGAATTTTGATTGCTTTTGCTGCATTCATTGGTTTTAGGTTGTACCAAATGGACGTCAAATGTGCCTTTTTAAATGGGTATTTAATTGAAGACGTCTATGTGGAACAACCTCCTAGTTTTGAAAACCCGGATCTTCCTAACCATGTCTATAAGCTAGATAAGGCTCTTTATGGGCCTAAGCAAGCTCCTAGATCATGGTATGAAAGACTTTCAAAATTCTTACTTTCTAATGATTTTATACGAGGAAAAGTTGATAGGACCCTGTTCCTTAGATCCAAAGGAACAGACATCCTAGTGGTTCTGATTTATGTAGATGATATAATTTTTGGTGCAACTAACGGATCTCTTTGTAAGGAATTTGCTGAGTTAATGCGTAGTGAATTTGAAATGAGCATCATGGGAGAATTAAACTTCTTTCTCGGCTTTCAAATCAAGCAAACTGAAAGAGGAACAATGATCCATCAATAAAAATACGTAAAGGAGTTATTTAAAAAATATGGACTAGATCAAGCAAAAACCAACCATACTCCAATAGGAACAGGAACAAGGTTAGATGAGGACCAAAGTGGGCTGCGCTATTGGAGTATGGTTGGTTTATGCTTAGAAAGGTTGCGCTAGTTTAAAAAAGCGCAGCCCTTCGTTGTGAAGGGCTGCTATTGAAAGGGTTGCTGTCAAAAAGCGCAGCCCTACAGGCCATTTTCAGCGCAACCCTTCTTCATTTTTCCATTACTGAATCAGATTCCTTAGCATTTGATTGGAATCTAGCATATAAACCAACACTAAAGGAGATATCAGGCCTACTAGCAGTTAGATAAAGTAAGGAACCAATCATACCTCTGTAGAGTTTCTGATCTACGGACTGCAGCCTTCATGAGCCTTCCTACTATGAAGGGCTGCGCTAGTTGAGAAATGAAGGGTTGTGCTTTTCTCAACTAGCGCAGCCCTTCATGCTTAAAGGGCTGCGCTTTTCTCAACTAGCGCAACTCTTCTTGCTGAATTTTTTTAAAAATAAAAATAAAAATCATCCCACAGCCTGCACACCCCATCCCACCCACAGCCCCTACCCACCCCAGCCCACCCCCTGCCTCTGCCCACCCCTTCCCACCCCAGCCCACCCCCACACCCACCCAGACCTGCTGCCCACCCCAACCCACACCCCTACCCACACCACACCCACCCAGACCTGCTGCCCACCCCAACCCACACCCCTACCCACCACCACACCCACCCAGACCTGCTGCCCACCCCAGCCACACCCTACCACACCGCACACCCCACCCAGACCTGTTGCCCACCCTGCCCACACCCTGTCCACCCCTGCACAGCCCCCAGCCACCCCTTTGCCACACCCAGCCACACCCCCTGCCCACCCTCTGCCACACCCCTGCCACCAGCCCTGCACCCCCATCCCCAGCCCACCAGCAACCCCTACCACCCCACCCCCACCCCCACCCAAAACCTCCCTTGGACAAAACAAAAATGCAAATGCAATAATATATGAGAAATGGAGAAAGGTAATAATTAACTTCATATATTTTTAATAATGTAAAAAGTGTACATAGAATTGATAGAAACTAGTACATTCGAGCTAAAATGTATCATATGCAATCATCGGTAATGTGGGACGCCAACTTATCCCGAACTTCATCTATTTCTTCTTTGGTGAAGTTCCTCGAACTTGTTGTGGAATTCTCATAAACCTTGCAAAACAACCAAGGAATAAACACATATATAAGAATTCAATCATTTTGCCGTAATTAGTAGTTCTAAAAATGACATATACCTTCCCGAAATTCAATCAAAAACAAATGCAAGCCTAAATGTCTACACACTAGTTATAATATATCTCATATAATCATGTTCAATGAAAATTTGGGGTTAAATGACTTGATAAGTACATTTTGGGAGCGAAAAGGCCAAAATAGGCCTGACATGGCCTTTTCGTTCCCGAAATGCAACCCACAACAAGTTAAAGCCTAAGAATCTACATACTAGTTATATTATGTCTCATATAATCATGTTCAAAGAAAATTTGGGGTTAAATCACTTCATAAGTACATTTTTGGAGCGAAAAGATCAAAATAGGCCGGAAATGGCATTTTCGTTCCCGAAATGCAACCAACAACATATGCAAGTCTAAGAATCTACATACTAGTTATATTATGCCTCATATAATGATGTTCAAAGAGAATTTAGGGTTAAATGACTTGATAAGTACATTTTGGGAGCGAAAAGGCCAAAATAGGCCGGAAATGGCCTTTTCGTTCCCGAAATGCAACCAACAATTAAAGCCTAAGAATCTACATACTAGTTATATTATGCCTCATATAATCATGTTCAAAGAAATTTGGGGTTAAATAACTTGATAAGTACATTTTGGGAGCGAAAAGGCCAAAATAGGCAGAAACTAGCATATACTAATAATTAATTAATAAGTTACATACATTTTGAAGATCATCAACATGTTTGCAACGGTTGACAATATCGAGCATGAACCTCATGACGTAATACTCACACGCAAGTCCACCTTCTTGTAGCAGACACTAAATTCACCAAAGGATGCAATAAATGACATTGATGTTAGATTTTTATTATGTGTTTCTATATAAGGAAAAAAAAATTAGTCATGTTACCTCGACTGAATGCCAAACAGGAGATTTTGGTGGTCGAATTCCTATTGCATTAACCTCCTTCATCACACTACATCAATACACATTATTATAAGATTAGATGTACATTTAATATTAATAAGTGGCATATATTGAGTTTCGATTAGGCTACCTATTTAACAATGATTTGACTAGTAAGGGCCGCATTGTTTCTTTACGCAAAGAATCAAAGTGGTAGGCTTCGTTACGTGACAAACATATTGCAATCAGTGTCCAATGATTCCTACAACAATAAAATATAGTTATTATTTAATTATAGAACAACTAATAGGTCAATTTAATTAAAGTAAAGTGAGTTTAACAAGCATACGATTCAATGTAAGGAAGAAGAACAATCTTATGTCCAAGACGAGAACATGCTTCCAAAGAAGACTTGAGATAGTCTTTCACCTCCTTTTTGTTTCTTAAGCAACTGTTATCTCGTACTAAGCTTGGACATAACCAACCAAACATTGGCTCACTAGATGCACGCAATTCATTGTATAATAGCCTGAGACATCATATTGATTAAAAGAAAACTTACTCATTATGGAAGTTAGTTGGATTGAAAACTACTTAATTAAGGCATATATATGTATATTAATAATGCATATTTGATTTATATACTAAAGTATTACCTCATAAATGTTTGTATCATCGAAACATTCAACTCTTCCCCACGTAAGAATTCTCCTATATCAACCTTAGAAATGAAGGTCGATGTTTCCTCAAAGTAGTGCAATTGGTGGTGCGACAACTGAATCTCAATCATTGCTTCATCGGCTACATCGCTAGCGCACTCATGTAGCCAAAAGCACGGAGAAGTAAGGCCTTGCACCACCTCGATCTCCGTAATGAGTGGACACTTTGGCATAGAAACATTTACCTTCTCCACTACATCACGTCGGCCTTCCTGAGGTGAACATGTCTTCTTTCCCTTCTTGTCGGCCTTCCCCGAACCCTAGTAATTAGTTAAATTAAACAGATATTACGTTAATCATTGTACCTCATATATATTTATAGGAACTATAAAACAAAATAATAATAATATATGATATATATATACATACATATATATATACATACATATATATATATATATATATATATAATATATATATATATATACATATACATATATATACATATATATATATATATATATATAACATATATATATATATATATATACATATATACATATATATATATATATACATATATATATATATATATTATGTTAATCATTGTACCTCATCTGATAACCGCACCAATGCACACCGCCATAGAATGTAAATGCCAAGGGCATCAGTCACTGACTGTAGACCAACTTCCGCATTCGGCAGCGGAAGAGGTAATTCTTCGAAACCGGGCACAATCTCTGAAACGCTGACCACATAGCGAATATCAGCGACTGCTTGGTTGTGCAATCGTACCCGGTCCCTAGGGGGTTGTGCTTGGCCATAAGCAACGAGAATGAAACTGCCATGACCATCCCCTCGAGCTAATAGCTCACATGGTGTCTCTTCCTTTAAAAAAAACTCTATTCACAGTTAGTCTATTATGAAACAATATATATATATATATATATATATATATATATATATTTATATAGTAAGAATTTCATGCATTTAAGAGCAATAGTTGTGATATTAAGTGATTACCGTGAACGCTGGAACTGGATCGGGCTGCGTAGGAACGCTGCCCTGCTGGAAAGCACCAAAAGTCGGTAAGCGCATCTGCGCCAACATGGCGTTGAAATTCTGAGTCATCTCCGCTCTCAGCTCCTCTCGAATTTGGGCTTTCATAGCCTCCACATCTATGGAAGCTGCAGAATTGACACTGGAGGCACTGGATTTTGACGTAGAGGTGTATTGATCACCATACACCTTTCTCACCCAGAGGCGGACACCTCTTACGCCCCTCACACGTCCATATTGGTCCCATCCTAAAGTCTCGTGTAAGGCATCAACTTATCCTTTAAGAGTGAACTCACCAGTTGCCTCCTTTTCCTTCAAGCCAATCTACATAAGGATAAGAGAGAAATGCTCGTGAGCGACAAGTTATATTATATATACCTTATCAAAAACTTATAATATGTACTTACAATGGCATTAGCTATCTGTTGTGTTCTGGGATCAGGCAAGACTCTCTGTCCCTTTGCATCAACCCCACGCATCGAACACCACCAATCGAGCACTCTATCTGGTTGCCGAGGCTGTGCAACTGTCGTCGTAGAGCTAGTGCCCGTTGCCGTTGTCGACCCAATCGTGGGGTAATGGCTATACATCCACGTATCTCTCGCCTGCCCATACGACTGAGCACCCAGATGGTGATAGTACTTCCTAGCTTTTGCATTCGCGCTACTTTTCTCACGAGATGCCTGAAACACACAATTATAAACAAAGGTTAGGTATTATACAATAATACTGGATCTAAGAGTATTAAATCTTAGCAAGTAAATATTATTACAACAGCTTCCGGGGTTGTTTTTTGTGCACCAAATGCATGCCACTCCTCAGGTGTGATATGCCTCCATATCTGATATGGAAACTTGGAGGGCGCCTCAAATGATGTGTCCGGTGAAGCCTCATAAGAAGAATGTGTTTGTCCCCCGTAGATTTTCTTCTTCTTTGTACCCACGACTTTTCTCCGCTTCGTGATCCACCCTGACACTAGCTTGGCCTTGAAGTCTCTGAATCTCTGGGCAACCACAGATAGAAACACATTCTTCTTCGCTTCATCATTTTCAATATTGAATTGATTCTACAAAAAACGCATTTCACAAATTAGTAAATATTACATAGTATATTTAACTAAAGTGTTAAGATTCTAAACGTTATTGTACGCGAAGCTTACCATAGTATTTTCCCAAATCATCTTTTTCAAAGACTCGGGCACCTCTTTCCATGAGTGAAGAATGGAGAGCTTATGCATGCAAATACCAACTTGCATGGCATACTTTTGACGCCATTTTCTACAAGGTTACCCCAAATGATCGTACTCCAAAGTCATTAGGGTGGGTTTCCCTAGTGACTTTGTACGTCCCCTTCCTTTTCTCTTTTTCGTCTCCAAGTTCTTACTTGGCCTTTGTGCATCCTTTTCTTCACGGCAAGCCTTAACCAATTTACGCACTCGTATCCTCAGTAGTGGGTTCCGCACTCGTATCCGTATGCACCTCCGCCATGTCCCTGAAATTGTACAAACATACGCATTAATAAAAAAAATTAAAAATTTAAAAAAATTGAAATTGTACAAACATACGAGTGGGGGAGAAGAGTGCAGGGGAGTGCAGTGGGGAGGGGGGCAGTGTGTGTAGCAAAGGAGGGGGGGCTGTGTGCAGCAGGGGGGGCTGTGTGTAGCAGGGGGGTGGGCAGTGGGGGATGTGTGCAGCAGGGGGGCTGTGTGCAGTGGGGGTGGGTAGTGGGGGATGGGGTGGCTGTGCGCAGCAGGGGAGGGGGGCAGTTCAAAGAGTAACTCTACACAATAGTTCAAAAAGAAAAATAGGCCTAAAATCAAATTTATATTCCCGAAATGTAACAAACAACAAAGACAAGCCTATAACTCTACACAATAGCAACGTATACCTCATATAAGCATGTTCAAAGAGAATTTGGGGTTAAATGACTCGATAAGTACGATTTGGGAGCGAAAAGGCCAAAATAGGCCCGAAATGGCCTTTTTGTTCCCGAAATGCAACCAACAACAAATGAAAGCTTATACTCTACACACTAGTTACATTATACCTCATATAAGCATGTTCAAAGAAAATTTGGGTTTAAATATTTCGATAAGTACGATTTGGGAGCGAAAAGGCCAAAATAGGCCCGAAATGCAACCAACAACAAATGAAAGCCTATAACTCTATACACTAGTTACATTATACCTCATATAAACATGTTCAAAGAAAATTTGGGGTTAAATGACTTGATAAGTACGATTTGGGAGCGAAAAGGCCAAAATAGGCCTGAAATGGCCTTTTCGTTCCCGAAATGCAACCAACAACAATTGAAAGCCTATAACTCTACACACTAGTTACATTATACCTCATATAAGCATTTTCAAAGAAAATTTGGGTTTAAGTAACTCGAAAACTACGATTTGGGAGCGAAAAGGCCAAAATGGGTCTGAAATGGCCTTTTCGTTCCCGGAATGCAACCAACAACAAATGAAAGCCTATAACTCTATACACTAGTTACATTATACCTCATATAAGCATGTTCAAAGAAAATTTGGGGTTAAGTGACTCGATAAGTACGAGTTGGGTGCGAAAAGGCCAAAATAGGCCTAAATTGACCTTTTTGTTCCCGATATGCAACAAACAACCAATGAAAGCCGTTCCTACACAATAGTTACACGAACATGAGTTTATATCTCATGATTTATTGAGATTCCACTGTTTCTTAGGATCCTCAAGTACATGTA